>NC_030855.1:4004735-4027875 GCF_000208745.1 Theobroma cacao | reverse complement strand
TCTTTACTCATTGGGATTGCAAAATCTTCCCCACCTCCTTTTCCACCCATTTCAGTTTCAGTATAGACTGTAGATAGCTGATCTCATCGAGCACTACCATTGGATCTGCATTTTCCAAACCGCAGGTTCACAGTCCTCTTTACTTTTGTTTATTCGGGGCCCTCTTGTTATTGTAAATTAAATTAAATATTTTTGCTTACTGTATTTTAGTATGTATAAATTTATTTAGCTTTTACGCTATAAAAATTATTCACGTATAACTCTATAAATATTGTTTTATAAGAAAATAGAATATTTTCCTTAATATTTCTTTTACTTTCTTATTATATTCAAATAACCGTAATTTCGTTTTAAATGAAGATTTTAGACTTTTAAACTCATTTTGAATATGAATTATGTGTTTTGTACTTGTATATTACGTTTTAGCCAATTTCGAAATTTTTGAAAAAAAATGACCAAAATACCCTTGTGTGGCGAAAATTTTATTTTGATTGTTTTTTATCTAAAATAGTATATATTCTCTAAAAACTCGATATTTAACAATGATTGCTCACAGGAAATGAAAGAAACTGATATGTAAGTCTTGCGGGGTTTCGGTTGGCATTCCGGATAATGAGTGTCAATAGGAACGTCGCGACGATTATCATGGGCCTGAGGGAGGTTCCGGGTCGTGACAACTTGTCTTAGCAATCAGAAAGTATTGATAATTGATATTTGAATATACGTATATAAATTAACTTAAATGATAAAATCTTGGTATAATTTTATCAAGAATTTTAATGAATTTCAAATTTAATTTTTGAGAGAGTTTAAAGGATGGAGATTAGAGAAGGCTTTTATGACTAGAAACTTATGAGTAGGGGTGAGCAAAGATCAACCGAACTGAATAACCAAACCGAACCGAAATGAGTTTGGTTTTTTCGATTTGGTTAGTTCGATTTTTCGATTAATTCGGTTAAGATAGTTCAATTAATAACATTATTACGATTCAGTTTTGGTTAGAAAAATTTCTAATCGAACTAACTAAACTAACTAAAGGTCATTATAGACATTTTACATAAAAAAATCCTAAACTTAAATGCTAATCTCATCTCTTTGTTTAGTTCCTCTTCTGTCGTCCCATCTCCACTCTTCAATCTCCACCGTCTTCTCTTCCCCTTCTCTCATCCGTCCTGTCTCCACTATCTTGTCTCTAGTCTCTACCCTCTTCTCTTTCCCTTCTCTCATCTTTAGTAAGTTGCTGCCATCCTTCACCCTTTTCACATCAAATAAGTTTTTATGGGTTTTTAGTTCCTCTTCTCTTCCTTTTGTTCTATGTTTTCTTAGCTTGAAATTTTGTGGGTCTAATTGATGAGTTTTTCTATCTCTTTTTTCCTTTTTCTTTGAGATGGTTTCTTGGCCTTTTTATTTGTTATTCAACACCAAAAAAGTAGAAGGGCCACTCAACAAGTGAAAGCTAGCAAACAAAAATGGGAAGGCTTTTAGCAGAGAAAGTTTACCCTTGGAACGTGTAAATGCCATGGAAGATTCCTATTTGCTGCAAAGTGCAACCATTGTTGTGTTCTACTTTTTGGGTCATGGAAATGAACTAAAACAGAGTTGGACTTACAACAAGATGAGTGTTAAAGTGGTTGACCAAAAGAAAAGAGCAGAATGAGTGAAAGTGGGGGGTGGGGGAAGCCATGCTTAAGTTGATATCTTGAAGGAACCTTGAGGGTACAACTATGGTTTTTTTTTTTTTTGAAAGCAACCAACTTTTGTTTCTTTGGTACTTTGTACCAAGATGTGGGAACTTTGTAGCTGTCTCTGTTTTAGTTAATGCAAATCCTTATTTAATCTAAAAAGAGAAGTACTCTAAGCAATAGAAACTCTTACTCTATTCACTTTTTTAAGTTTTATTCTGGTTCAGTTCTGTCTGCCTAGGACAATTCTCTGGGAGTGTAGAGGTTATTCAATCATTCAAATATGGTTCAGTTCAGTTCTACAAATTGGAGATTGCAGACACCCATATAAAACCCCTACAATTAACTGTTAAATCTTGTTCCCATAGTTTGCTTTCTAGCTTTTTTCTTTCCTCAAGTTTTTGTTTTTCTTCATTTTCTTTTGACAAATATAAGTAATATTTGAGATATATACAAATCAAAAAAAAAAAATTTATTAAGTTTGATTTTTGAAAATCAAACCGAACTAACCGAATTAGTTCGATTTCGATTAATTTGATTAATTATATAATTCAGTTCGATTTCGATTTTTTTTATGTAGGAGTTTGGTTAGTTTAGTTATTGGATATCCAATAACTGAACTAACCATTTGTATAGCCCTACGTATGAATGACTTGGTCATGGCCCATTAGATGTAGCTAGCTTCCCTCCCACACAAGAGCAAGCTTGAAGCCCATAGATTAAATTTAAAGTTCTAGTTTAAACCCTGGCGACTCGAAGTATCATCCTCACTGAAGATTTGAAAGTTGAAACCTTTCTGCAACTTTTTTGCGGGCGCTATGTTTCAGTCTCAACCTTATTCTTGGTTCAAAATACATTACTCTTGTAGTTGTAAGGGAGTTGAAAGAGAGGTTAATAACTTGATTTACAGATTTGACAATTTTGTTTAAGCAAAGATTAAAGAGGAAGAATAGACCCTGGAGGTGGTGGCACCTCATGAGGCAATAAACAGGATCCAATTTTAACAGCCCAAAAAGACCCATTGTTGTTTCCAAACCTTAACCCAAAAAACATACATAACATCGGTGGCCCATTCAAGAATCAGATTCCCATACGCTCCTGATTTCTTTGACTCTATCCTTGGCAAGTCCCAACTCTGAACTTCCCCTTAGGAAGTAGAGCGGAAAAAAACTAGAACCGCAAATGGGGATGTTGGCAGGCGTAGGGATATTGGTGCCATTCCCATTTTACTACTTGTTATGGACGTATCCTCGGTCATGGGTGAACCTTTGTGGGAAAGGAAGGGACCCATCGAAGGTGATGGCCCTTTTCTCCCATTTCTTCAAGCTGGTGCAGTTCATTTCTCTCTTTTCAGTTTGTTCCCTCTCTTGGCCTCCCCCTCTTTACTTTTGGCCCCTCTTTGCCTTTGGTCAGCTCCTCAACTTCAGGTTAGTCACTCTACATTTCTATACTTTCTTTTTTTTTTTCCTGGTATTTGTTTGGAATTTCTGTCTGTATAACTTAACAAGCTAATATTTCATTAGCACCTTAGTATAGATGTGATCAGGCTTCATTTTTTAAAGCAGCTAGTTACTAACTTGTTGCATATATTGTCTTGGGTGACTATGAAATCATCCCAAATATGTAACAAAATACAGTTTGATTATTGGGGTTCTTCCCTGAGTCAGTTTTTGATTAAGAATAAAAAGTTCATATGCCTGTATATCTATCAGTATATGAGCTGTTTATAGTAGCTATCTTATTGGAATTTTGGTTAACCCCTTTAGGTTTATCATTAGAAAAATAAAGGATTTGGAAAATGAGGAACCAATATAAGTGGAGGAAAGCAGCTGGTATGGTGGCTAAATGGTCTCTCCTTTGGGGAATGCAGTGAGTGAGGTCTTGAGTTTGAAATAACAAGTATTCCTATTTGAAGGAACAAAGAGACAATTGAGAAGTGACACTGTAGACCCTGGAGGTGAAGTTGCTTTAATATAAGAGTAATCAGTGGTCCAAAAATTTCCTCATTTTAGTGCTTCCAATGAAGGTTTTCATGGGTGGAAAGTCTTCATCTCATAGGTGCTGTTTTGGGACTTGTTGGGGCTTCAAAACACTTTACAATGAGCTTTTACTCATTTGATCTTTTCCTAAAGGATTAAGACTGTGCTTTCTGTTGTTGTGGCAAATGATTGGGCATGTGTATAATATTCTTGAGCTGACTATTTAGTCATCTAGAGTTCTATCATGAAATTCGGGAAAGATATTATTTAACTATCACTGCAGCTGTGGAGGCATCACCTGTAATAGTTGTTTGCCTCGTTAGTTTTTATTGTCTATTATTGTGGTGGTTTGCTTTACCTCCCATGACGATATCTTAGACATGAGGATTAAGATGTAGTGACAGTTAATTGACTTGTTGGGTGGGGATTGTTTGCAATATGCTATACCTAGAGCATGGGTTATATGATGTTGAAAGACCCCACAATTTACTACTTTACTCAAATAAGTCCATATATTTGTATTGTGCCAAATAAGCTCCTATCTTATGATTTGAACACAAATAAGCCCTCATGTTGACAAAAATATGTCACTTTTATCATGTGAACTTAACAACTATTAGGCTTATGGCCAGCTAGTCTCCTTTGCGCTTGGATGCTGGTGTGGCTTTTGTTATGTGGCAAAATTGGCTGAATGGGAAATATTCCCTCCTAAGATATTGTCATTTCAATCAGCCAATTTCGTCACGTTAGAAAAGCCAAGTTTGTCATGTGTGCAAAAGATGCCACCTAACATAAGCTTAATGACTGCCAAGGTCACATGTTGTCACGTGACATCTTTTCGTGAATATAAGGGCTTATCTAAGTAAAAATCATATAATAGGGGTTTATTTGGGTACAATAAAAGGAAAAGAGTGTTTTTCTTTTTCTTTTTTTTTTTGAGAATTTTGGGATAGTTCAAGGGCTTATTTAGTATTAGCCCTTATTTTTTATGTTTATCATAAAAGCAAAACTGGTTGTAATAGTTCTTCATTCAAGTTTTGTCCTGTTTCCCTTTACCTCTGGACTGTTAGGTTTAGCTTGTAACCAGACATTGATGATTGTGATATCACATTATTACAATTATTATCAGAGTGCTGAGTACATATGGAGTCTCCAAAGAATCTGATGGCTTATTCTAGAAATTGGAATCCAGAAAAATTCTAATTTGGTCTACTTGGGAAACACTAGGTATTTGTTTAGAAATTTACTAATTCTCTTTCATTCTGCACACAAAAGTTGTAGGACCAGAACCATTTCTGCAAATTACTTCTCTATTGCTCTTCATGTAACAAATTATTTGTTGTCTTCTATTTAGTCTTGCTCTTGTGGGTTTAGGTTGTCCGGTTGACTTGAATGATATGGTGCTATTACTTTATATCACTCTCTTTCTGTGCTGTTCTGAAATGTCATTTATGGTGTGTATCAGCTGCTTTGTGTTGTGCATTTAGGTTGTTAGCTTGAATTGAATTGATGTGATGCTATTTTTCTTCTAGTCTAGATCTACCTCTAGCAGTTTACCAAAATGTAATTTTACAGGGTGTATAAGTTGCTTGGTGAATCTGGCACTTATTATGGTGTACGCTTTGGAAAGAATATTCCCTGGGTAACAGAATTCCCATTTGGGTTCATTAGAGATCCACAGTATGTTGGCAGCATTATGAGTCTTGTTGCATGTCTATCTTGGGTACCCTTCCAATATATTCTCCTCTGGTCACTGGGCTATCTATTTATGATGCACGTTGAATCAACAGAAAATCTGGCAACACGTGCAAAGCCTCTCTCCTGATAGCTGGAGGTTGCACATGACCAGTTAGTGATTTTTTAAGAACTTGCCATGGTAATAATTGGCTAAAGATACTCTTTCTTTTTTGCCTTTTTGTTATTGTATTAGGTCTACAATTTCAGCACCTTCTGCACCATATAAATTTGTTGCATTATAAAGCTCCTCCTGTTGAAGGGCAGTTTCAATTAAATGCCATGGATGGTGGAAAAGTTGTTTGATTTCTATATGCCTTTGTGCTGAATACCTTTTAATGTTCATCTACTATCTAGTAATGTAAATAAGTTACCACCTTTTCATTTTTCTTTTGTTTGTTTTGCTGGAAATAAGTTGCCACTTTGAGGTCTTGATTGTGAAATAAGCTGCCTCACCATTTGGACGACAATTATTTCTTAAGCCAAAATGAACCATGTTTATCAAGATGTTTGAGGCTGAAGGTGCCAGTGGCCCTCTCGAAACAATTCCTGCTGACTGAAGGGATTTGGATACTATGATTATCAGGTGCAGTTCCTGTGCCTAGTTTGAGAGCATGAGCCAGACTGTTATTTGACCTCAAGTCAACCAGGACCTACTTCAGAGTCATTCGCTGACTAGTGTCAATCGTTTAGTTTTCATTCTTGCAATTGAAATATGGAATTTTGGCCTCACCTTATCCCTTTTTATGGTGTTATTATCAGTTTCTAGGTGAAATTCCTGTATAGGCTGTCTGAAGCTGATTGCATTATACTTCAAAGCTGAAGCTAGGAAGAAAGACAACGTATGCCCCACCTTCAAGATGTATATAATTTATTACTTATCTTGCAATATGCAAAATGGAATACAAACAGAAATGAAATGGAAAATAAGGAACAAGATCTGAAGAATCAGTGATCAAAATCTCCTATACTAGAGCAAAGGACATATCAAATATTTGCATGGCTTGTTTAACAGCCTCAACTTCTACATCTCTTAACTTTCCTGTCTTCGATGAGACAATGCTATACTAGAGCAAAGGACATATCAAATATTTGCATGGCTTGTTTAACAGCCTCAACTTCTACATCTCTTAACTTTCCTGTCTTGGATGAGACAATGGCGCATTTCTTCTCTTCTGGATTGGGAACAAAAAGTTTCCCCTTCTGCTTAGAGCAAAACAGACCGATGCTGCACAAAAATAGAATCATAAGTACCAATAGAAATGGTGCTGTATAATAAGTTTTCTTATATTATTATATAAAAAATAAAAAACCTACCTTGGTTTTTCACGTGCACCCGCAAGTTGGATAGCTGCTGTATTTGTAGCAATCACCCCAGCTGAATCATTTATGAGAGCAGCCAGCTACAGAAATGGACCATAGAATGAAGGCTCCAGTGTTAGAATCTGATAGTGTCTTTTACTCGTCATTCTTATTTACTACTTGTTTTATACTTTAAAAAACTATTCTTGCTGGAAGACCAGATGTTTGTTACAACATGGGTTGAGCAAGCACATTGTCATGGTTCCTAAAGAGAAGTAGTGAATCTTCATCGGTTGTGTATTAGAGTACGATTGGGTGTTTAGGTGTTCACATCTTTTTTAACTTGTAAAATGTCTTTTTGTGGAGCAAAACTGTGAAGTCCAATTGATCAAAGTGGACAATGCCTTATAGGTTGGTGGACTGTGACACACCATATGAAAGCAAATATTGAAGATAAATCTTGTGATTAATATAATGTTGATCCATATCAAACACATTTCCTACATTAACGCTAGTAAATGAGTGAAATGAGGTTGCAAATGATGTATCACAATACTAATGCAACTAAACTAATAGCTCTCACAGCCCTTCATGTTCATAATGTATGCATCTTTGCAAAAAAGTTAAAAGATGCCTGCCAAGATCAGCCATTAGAGGCTTGCAAACGCTACAAGTCTCGTGAAGTTTCAAATAAAGAGTTTTTCCAAGGAATCATTAGCACAAACTAGTTAAGTCTCTAAAATGAATGAAAGAAGGTGCAAACCTGCCCTGGGGTAGTGATGAACACAATACTAGCATCATCTCCTACGACCTCCTCCACATTTTCTCTTTCTTTCTCATGTGGAATGACCAAAAGTGGCTTAAATCCCCTGTTTGCACAATATAAAAAAAAGAATCAAATTTATGTAAAAAATCTGTGATTAGTTTTCGGAGATGCATGATACATAAGTACAGCATAAGCTGGCCTTCATCAGTAACCAGATTAGCATCATCACAACCACAAACGTCTGTAACTGTCACAATATATTAGAAAAAGAATTAAATGGAGTGTATACCTTATATCCTTGGCGATTTCAGCCCATACTTGAATGGGAAGCAAGCTATCAGTATCACCCCTAGACTGCATTGAAGCCTTTGAATCTGATTCTATTCCATGAATCACAATATATTTTCCTTTCTCTGCACCTGCAGTCCTGTATTTTTCTGCTACAACCTTCTTCAGCTTCCTTGAAATTGACACTCTTAGTGGGCCAACAGAGTGCCTTGGGACACTCCGAAAAGGTCTTCCCAACCAATCAACCATCTGATGGTACCTATACCATACAAGCCCACTTGAAACTAAGAATGAAAAGGAAAATCCTTCCATAATTCTTAAATGTGCTTTTCTCTGTGTTCGCACATGTGCTTCAGTGATATATTGTGCTAGCCAAATTGCTCCAAGGACCAAATGTTTGAATTTCTATGTTGCAAAACTCACATGTTATATCCTCCTTCTGAAAGATTCATACTATCTGCTGTAAAAGTTTCTGATAGAAGTAATCCTGCTCCTGCTGCATTCACATTTGGGTAAATGTAGCTGACTCTATCACGAGCGGTTGTCATAAACAAGAATGCTGCATGGCCTAGCCCCGCCAGTTTGGTTGACAAAACCATGTCATAATACCTACTCTGCGAGAACAGGGCAACATGCATAACAATCTAATCCAGATTGATAGTCCCCTGTAAGTTCTAAATATACAAGACGAGTAAATAAGTTAGAATGCTAAGATCTTTATGTCTATGTCAGACTGTTCAGTATGCAAGGAGTAAATGCAAGTATTAACTTTCAATAATGCCATACCATATAAAATATGATCTTGCTGGGAACCAACTAACCGCTGAGTAAGTTTAGAAGAATAAAAAGCTGAAGTCCCCGGTCACCATGTCTACAACTTTTAACTAGCATAATATCAGCTTTACTGTAGTTTTCATGTGTTCCAACACTTTTTCTTCCCTTTTTCTTTTCCCCTGGAGGATTGGATTAAAAATTTGATAAAATATCACAACTTAGAGAACATACATGAACACGTATCTTCAGCAGGTAATCCTTAGACAAACTGGAAACAAAATGCAAACAAGCTCAATCAGGTGGAGAACCCATATTCTGATTAACTGTATCTTCCTTAGATGGAGAAACAATATTAAGCTTTTGTTTAGTGCTTCTCTTATAAGTATTTAATTTGAAACCAAGACAAAAGTTAAGAAACAGCATGGAAACCTCAAAGCCACCAACCTTAAGAAGTCCAACCATGTCAGTGTATTCAGCAGGCTCAGGCCACTCATCATCAGGATCATAAGCATTAGCCCATCTCACATTCTTGTTCAACTCATAAGTCTGCTTTCCTCTTTCTGATGCCAATACATCCACTTGAACACCAGGGTATCTGACAGAAACAAGACATAACACGAACTATTGCCATCACACAATCCTTCAAACTAACCACATCCACATTTTAAACACTGCAAATTAATACCTGTCCTTGATCAACTGAATAGCAGGAAAAAACAGCAAGTTTTCATAGACACCACCAGAAATCACACAGCAACATCTCCTAACATCACCTCTTATTTTCAAAGGCAATGAAGCCAGCTCCACAGCGAAACCCATTGGGAATTTCAAGAACCCATAAGGGTTATCCGGGTTGTCAGGTGGTCTAGGATCTTCTTCTTGCTTACCATCAGTAAACAACGAACCATACTCCATGTTGGGGTCCTCCCCATCATCAAAAGGGTCTAGCCATGGGTTCTTTTTCTTAGCATTGGTTTGAACACTTGGTCTTTTGGTGCATGGAGAGAGGTCAAGTGGGCTAAAAAATGGTGGCTTGGTGGTGAAGTGGGCAGACGGAATTGAAGGTCGGTTTGTAAGGATTGGATAAACAGTTTTGGGTAACAGAGTAGTAGCCATGGATTTTTTTTTTTTGTGCGTGTGTGTAGTTTTTCTTTTCTTCAGTTTGGTTTGTATTTTCTTTGCTGGTTTTTCGAGTTGGAAGGCTTTGTGAGCTTTTTACGGGGCGTTGGGATTTGAATGTGTGGAAGGTAATTGGATAAGTGGGTCCCCAGTTATACTTTTTGCCCTTTATTGCTCTCTGAATTTCTTGGCTGAGGTTGTCATTGTATATTGGGGATAATTACATAACAACACTGGATAGTATTACGAAGAAATGGTTAGAAATAACCTTCCTTACAAAGTGATTTTAGAAATAATCATTTATTTAAAATTTATCTATTTTTATTCAAATTTAATATGAGTAGATCAAAATATCTTTGAAAATATTTTTTAGTAAATTAATCTTCCGATATCTCTATCTTACCATAGAGAAATTAAATATTTAACTATTTCAGCTCTTCTAACTCTCTGAACTCTTTCAGCTGAACTATATTAGCTCTCCTTTTACATTTCTGAACTGTATCAGCTCTGTCAGCTCTCTCAACTCTCTATTGAACACCATCTTCATTGCGCTGTGATCTATTTCTCGACATTTGATCATATCGTAGTCGATATACAGACCATAGAGCAGAAATGACATCAAGGTATGTTATTGGGTTTATTGTTGTAACCCATTAATTCCTGAAACCTTGTGTGTAAATTAGAATATTGCTTAGAGTTGTTACACGGCATGCTTGTAAAAAATATATTAAAACAAAAAAAATTATATGTTTTAGTATATGGCTTGTAGTAAAATTTGTTTATACATGAGGTGTAGTAAACATGGCGTCTAGCAAAATCATTAGAACATTGCCTAGAGTTGTTACACGCCATGCATGTAACATCTCTAATGCACATAGCGTGTAAAAACTATATTGTAATAACATGTTTTAGTACATGATATGTAACATTTTTATTGAAAATGGCGTGTAATATTTTTTTTAGCATGACGTGTAAGAAAAATTTTTCAACATGGCGTGTAACAACATGTTTTCAACAGGGCGTGTGGCAAAATTTTAGAACACAGCATATAATGTGTAAATTGACAAACTTTTTTTTTTCCAAAATTTCAATGGCGTTCCAATTGTGCGACTTGTGATAAGGCACGATGGTCAGTGGGTAGATGACATTTATAAGGATGGTGAGTCATGAATGTGGGGGGTTAGGAATGATTTGTCGTTTGCAGGCTTGATGAAGCTAGTTGAAGATATTGTTGGGGTAAATTCAAAAATTCACAAGACTAAGTTACATGCATTGATTAGTACACCTAGAGAGCTATCACTCCCAATTATCAAGGACAATGAGAATGTTGCATTAATTTTGCTGGAATAGAAGAATGTTCTGGCAGTGTACGTCACCATTAAAGAATGCCATACAAATGTTATGTCACATGATAAAGTTGTACAACATGGTAATCACCTTAATCAAAATGAGATTTATAGTGCTTCACATATACCACAACATTCGGTCCCTAACCCACAACAATGGCAATTGACGTATGCACAAGAGTTGGTGTAACCTAGTAGACACACGACATTCACAGAACAGTTGGCTGCACAATTTCGATCATCATATGCATTGAACCAATTACTTGCTTCTGTCCAATAAATGCAACAATCGGGTGAAATTATAGAGGGTGTAATGCCATTTTCAAATGAGATTGTGATACTTTAGGACAACACTAAGACGTTGAAGGATGACACTATGACGTTCGAGGATAATGTTACATCTGGTGAGGGAAATGAGGATTTGTTCCCTACCAATGAAGATAGATTTGATGACAATTCACATGACGAGCCTGATGAATGGCATGATGATAGTTTAGACGATGACTAGCTTTATGACAATGACATTCCAAATTGCAATAATGTGGAAGGTGAAACAGAACATGTTAGAGATGTTGATGTAAGAGATGTTCAGTGTGATAACCCCATATACAATAACCCCATCGTTAGTGACAACGACATTTGTTCATCTAAGACATTGCTCGATGACAATTATTAGGAAAAAGAAAAACGTAGGGATATCTTGTACGTGGCTAATTCTAGGTGTAGAAAAGTTCTCTTTCTAAACAATTATCACTGAAGAGTCGACATGTGCCAATGATCGCTTATATAAAGAAAAAATGTTTTCCTCAAAAGTGGAGTTGAAACGAGCTTTGAACATGTTGGCTCTAAAAGAGTAGTTTATGATCAGAGTAAAAAGGCCATGTAAAGGTCGTTTTGAGGTTGCTTGTAAGGACAAGGCATGCAAGTTCGACGTACGTGCAATGAAGTTACCTAAAGGAGAATATTGGCAAGTTCGAACCTTCCACAAAAGACACACATGTATTGTTGATGGTTTGCATGGGCGATTTTAAATTACGAGTGCGAAGATGATTGGTGAAGTTATGTCACACAAGCTTCAGGCTAATGAAATAGCATTGAGACCGAAGTACATAATTGGTGAGATAAGGGTTCAGTGGGGATTAGGATGCTTATATGGTAAGGCCTGGCAAGCGAAGGAATATGCAAAAAGGCTTGTTTTCAGTCCCCTTGAGGAGTCATTTCAACTACTACCCTCGTATTTTTATATGTTAAAACAAGAAAATCCCGACATAAGCACTACAGTGGCTACTGATAAGGCACAACGATTCAAATATTGTTTCTGGTCATATGAGGCTTGTATTTAGGGGTTTAGAGATGTAATGTGTCCTATAGTTGCAATTGATGCGACACATTTGAAAGACATATTCAAAGGTGTTCTGTTTGTCCCTGTATGCAAAGATGCAAACAAGTGCGTATATCCAGTTGCATTTGGCATAGGCCATGTTGAGGACGAAGACTTGTGGTTGTCCTAAAAACACTATGTTCATTTCTGATTAGCATCTCGACATTCAAAAAACAATCCAAAATACATACATAAAAGTGCATCACGATTTATATGGTTACCATTTGAAGAAAAACTTTAAAAATAACTTCAAGCGCGGTGATGTTTCAATGATTTTCACCCTTGCTCGATACTGCTATAAGGTTTTTTATTTCAATAGACATATGAACCTGCTCAAGTAGATTCACACAGGAGCTTACTCTAATCTTATGAGAATAAGCCTTGACAGATGGGCACATGCACGATCATCGGTAAGGAGATACCAACTCATGACATCCAACATTGTGAAATGTGTTAACTCATGCTTCAAGCATGCAAGACAAATTAAAAAATGTTCAAATAAACTTACGAAGAATATTGTATCAAACACACATGCACGGGTGTTGTACAACTTGAACTTTGACCTTGTAAGTCACTTACATAGTACACTGAGGCATGCATCAATTTGTTCACTTCTCATTTCCTCTTGAGGATCCTCTAATGAGTTGAAAAGTAAAGCCCTTGATCCTTTAAGATCTTGACGTTAGGGCTATACATGTAATAGAATGAATTTCAGAAGGCTAGTAGGGTTAATATTTCATTCAAAAACAGTATTTGCAATGTTATTTATGAGGTTACCTCACACACTCGTCTTTCTTGAAAGCTTCGTATGCTTCCACCATTAAGTTCTTGACATCCTTGTAGTTCATCAATGGGTCAACATATAAGCTTGCCATGTATTTGTTGGCCATTGTGACACGTGCCCATTCAGTTGAGTCTAAAATTAGTGCTTCATGATGTTGGACATCAAACGACTCTGGTGACAACAACCATGATGTGTTGCCTTTAGAAGTGCTCTAAGGATTATGGTCTCCTTCAACTTAAGTTGATTCAAGGTTTTCATCCACTCCCCCAACTGCCCTGACAACCACATCGACCTGAGGAACATGGTTTCCTTTAGTCTGAACTAATTCAAGGTTCCCATCCCCTTCCTCAGCTGCCTCGACAACCTCATCGGCCTGAGAAACATGGTCTCTTTCAGCTTCAATTGATTCAAGGTCCCATCCACTTCTGTAGCTGCATCGACAACCACATTGGCCTGAAGAACATGGTCTGCTTCAGCATTAACTGATTGAAGGGTCACATCCCCTGCCACAGCATCATCAACAACATCATCGACATGATTTACATGGTCTTATTCAACGCCATGGTCAATGTCTTCATCGTCAACACCGGTTTCATCATTTTATCCATCATCAGCATTATCGTGCTTCTCACCATCATGGTGAGATGAAGCACCACCCTATAGAATGAGACAAATGATAAAATCTATTAACTCATAAAATACCCTAAACCAAAAATAAAAAATAAGACTACAATAGCTAAACGTAAACCACCAACATATGAGGGAAGTTAGAATAGCGTACTTGTAATATCACGTCTTTTAGAATTCGACCAGTAATACGGTCCTCAAACGTCCATATTGCATCCTTCAATGATTGAATTGAAGCCTTCAACTCTAACATGTCTCTTCTATGCTATCGCATGACCCGTCGCAGCTAACGAGTTATAACTACACTATCATTCACTATCATCAAATGGGTCAACTACAATAACAAATATTACTGTGTTATTTGATAATCAAATATGAAATTGTTGAACATAAACTATAAGAACCGTCTTTATCTGCAAATCGTGACCATTATGTGTTGGAGCAGGTCCTGTCAGTCGTTAAAGAGTTGTCGTTGCATGGGTTAACTGCAATAACAGATTTACTATGTTATTTGATAATCATTTATGGAATTGTTGCACATAAACCATAAGAATCGCCCTTTTCGACAGATCGTTACCACTGTGCATCTGAGCAGGTCTTGTCGGTTATTGAGGAGATGTCGTCGTATGAGTCAACTGTAATAACATATATTACTGTGTTATTTGATAATCATATATGGAATTGTTGAATATAAACCATTAGAACCGTCCTTACCGACAGCTGGTTACCACTGTGTGTCTGAACAAGTTTTGTCTATCGTTGAAGAGATGTCGTCACATGGGTCAATTGTGATAACAGATATTACTGTGTTATTTAATAATCAAATATGGAATTGTTAAACATAAACCATAAGAACCGTCCTTACCAGCGATTCACTTACATTGCCATGGTCGTCTCTTTCCTCCATCAACTCAAGGCCTGAATGCTCCTCACTTTCAGTAACCGCGGTGCGCCTTTGCTTAATGCTAGTGGTTCTTTTCTCCTTCAGGTTTCTCCTATTTACCCTCGCACTTGAACCCCATTCCGCTTGATCCTCCATGTGTCTTATTGACACGTATTGGTGCCCCTTAGATAGGGGGAAATAGATGTCCACTCAATATTCCCGTGTGGCCTCCTCCGAGGTGGGCTCCAAGGCTTTGTGTGCCCACAACTGCAAAAAACGTATTTTGATATATTTTTTTATAAATATTATACGAATTCATAGCACAAATTATTAGTTGTTGAGATAACTCACCTGTTGAGATGACTCAAACTTTTCAACTGCCTTGTAGAAGTTTTTCAGCTTCTGATTGCATTGTCATCTGCACATACGTGGGTAGACGTCATCCTTCAGAGCAGATGGGGCAACTAATTTTTGAAAAGCAAGAATCACCTCCATTGCCCAGAATTGCAAGTCAAATGTAACCATTATCATATCGTAAATGATAAACAAGTGCAACCATAAATTATTAAGTCAAAATGAAATTGAAAAATGTTACGTTGCAGTACTTGTATCACTTACACAAATTCGTAAATGTTGTATCGTAAACGATTATCCTTCTGCAAGTTTGTGACAAGCACTTCGAACCCCTTCAATAGGTAGTCCTTGGTCAGCCTCCAAATATAGTGACTCCAAGGGAAGACATTCCACGCATCAATGTCCTTCACCAAAGACAAAAGCCAAGGCGTCACCCGTCTACAGTAATCTTGACCAAATAAAATATTATTCGCGATCAAGAATAGTGCCATCTTGGTTGTGTCCCCTAGTGGTTAAAAATTGCCTCATCAGAATGTATCAAGCAACACTTGCAACCAAACACTACTACTACTCGTTCTAGTATCTTGCATGAATTCCATCGAGAACAATCTCGTACGATCGTTTGAGTACATCGGGCAGTAGGCCAAACTATAGTCCTGTGATAAGGCAGAACTCTTACTTTGATAAACGCGCTTTGCTCATGCCAATAGCAATTCATAACTCATGGTCAATTGACTCTGTTTCAATGATTCAACGAACCATGATGTTCTACAGGAGACCAGTGCAAAAGTAGCCTTGTGGATAGACGTCCAATAACATTCTGAAGCACATACACTTGTCCGCATCATACTCCCTTTTCTCTTAAAGAATCTTGTTGATGTAATGCAGTTGCAACCACTTATAGTGGGTGTTAACGGAGACCTTAAATGCCCATTTCTCCCTCAACACAACAAGTAAAGTGTCAAGGTTATCATACTCTTTGAACTCCATCTGCAAAACATAGTACACATGCACGTGTGAGATAGACCAAAAAACAGTTAACCCATAATGTGCAACACACTAGAATGAAAAAAGAAATATATGTTGTTACACGTTATGTATACCAAGTAAAATATTGTTACACGCTACGCAAACCAAGTAAAATGTTGTAACACGCCAACCGATGCCATGTCATGACATGCCAACTATAATTACTAATTTGTTACACGAAATGCCATGACAACTATGCGGTCACCACACGCCATACATGTAATGCTACCTTAAACCCATAAACATTTAACCCACAACATTCTAGATTGAAGAAACATATGTTGTTACACGTTATGCAGACCAAATAAAATGTTGTTACATGCCAATGCTGAGCCATGTCGTGACACGCCAACTATAATTACTGATTCATTACACAAACTACCCTAAAATACCCACTTTGGTGACATATTAAGGATTATGGCGACTATGCAGTTTACACACAATACACCAGACGAAAGCTAAAAACCCTAAAATAGTTAACCCACTACACTCCAGATCAAAAACCTTTTTATTCTTGTTACATGATATGCAGGCTCCTTAAAAATTTTTGGTACGACCTTAAACCATGTCAATAAAAATGTTGTAGTTCTCTCCACAATTTACCCAAAAACCATAAAACCAAGAAGAAAACAATTAAACATATCACAGGCAAAAACAAAAACATTTCATAGAGTAACCCAGTAAAAATTTACCAAACAAAAAAAAGTTTTAATTGATGACTGACTGACTAACCTCTTAAAGCAGAACCGACATTGTTGCTATGATGTCATTAATTTTGCTCAAAATGAAGTCAAACAATCTAGTCCCTTTAGGAATGATGAATGAATCAAACTCTCTTACTTCCTTCACATAGCTGTTTGCGAATGCTGAAAATATAATAAAATGAGATGGCCTTTTAAACACCTCAAACGCTAATATGCATGCCATGGAATTTCAAATGGTTTCTTTATTTGTTCGCATTTTTTTCTATTTAAATTTATGACATGTCTTATATTCAAGCCATGGTGTGTCACATATTCCATCCATGGCGTGTCATAAATTCTCACCATGTCGTGTCACACATTCTCACCATGTCGTGTCACACATTCTTACCATGCCATGTCACACATTTCCACCTTGGCATGTCACAAATTCTAAACCCTTCCATGTCATAGCCGTGTCATATATTCTCACCATGGCATGTCACATTCTCACATTGGTGTGTCACATATTCTCACCATGTCGTCTCACATATTCCCTCTATGGCATGTCACATTTTCCTTTCATAGCGTGTCACAAACTTTAAACCCTGCCATGTCACATATTCTCACCATGTCATCTCACATATTTTCTCCACAATGTGCCACATATTCTCACCATACCGTGTCACAAATTCTCACCATGACGTGTCACACATTCCCACCATGGCTTGTCATAAACTCTAAACTTGTCGTGTCACAGCCATGTCACACATTCTCACTATGGCGTGTCACAAACTCTAAACCTTATCGTGTCACATATGGCCTAGTATAGCATGACTAGTTTATGCTTTGGTTTCACATCTTCTTCTTTTCAATTCACCACCATATCAGGGATTTATGGCTTTACATCATTCTCAAAACTTTGGATTCATCATGACCAGTTCCTAGTTTGGTTTAATATCAACCTTCTTTTACTATCTGAAACCCATTTTCAACGGAATACAATAATGCACATTAACAACAAAACACTAAACCACATTCTCAATGAATATGGCATTCAAATCACTAAACCCATAAAAAAATTGACGTTGACTCACTGACTTACCGTGTAATAATTGTAAACTTGTTCAAACATTTTCCTATCCCAAACCTTAAATCAAAAGATCGTTCAATAGACCTTCAGTGTAATATGCATGGTGTTTTTGTTTACGACGATGTCTGAAATACCAGAAAAACCATCTCTTGCAACATGATTTTGTTTTGCACAAGCTTATAAAAAAAAGGATGTTTTGCACAAAATTAAAGGGAACAAATTTTGTGCAGATTTATTTTTCTCAATATGCACGTGAATAAGAGTACGCATCAATGAAGAGGTCTCATTAAGAGCATTTTTATCCCAAAATCTCATCTTTTGGCTAAAAACAGTTAAAATTATCTGAATGGCTATTTTCAAAAACACCTTATATTATAATGCAAAAAAAATTTTTACCCTAGTATTAGCCTAGTAGCCTTAGCGGATTTCAATTGAATCATTAGTGCAGTCAGTTTTTAAATTTTTTTATTTATTTTTATGGATATGAAATTGTAAATATATAAGTTTGTCAACCTATTCAAATCAAATAATTTGGCTTGGCATAATGGTAAGTCATTTAAGTTAAATTTTAGACGCTTGAGTTTAATTCCTTATAGAGTAAACCAAAATTTCCTTATATAGTAAAAGATGCATTACTTTGCCTAAAGAGTATAATTGTTTACTTTGATTTTTCTTTTAATTTGTTGATTCAATTTGAACATTTATGTAATATGTACATTTCTTAAAATCCTACTAGAATATTTTGTATTATTGTATACAATATATTATGGTCTTATAGAGTAAAATATGCATTGCTTAACTACTTGAAGAGTATAATTTTTTACCTTGAGTTTTCTTACAATTTGTTGATTCGATTTGAGCACTTATGCAATATGTCATAGGTTAACATGAAAAGTTGAATAAGAATGTAATTAAAATATTTAGAAATTTTCAATAGTCTTATCTTACTTTTTCAAATTAAATAGGTACAAAATGATTGCTAGAACCATTGACATAAATTTAGTTATTCGATAAATTTGAAAGTATGAAAGCATGTTGAGCACAACTTACAATACCAAATGTGAAAATCTAATATTAATTTTCTTTCTACTTTATATCTATAGGGGAAAAGCTAGGATTTCAAATTTGGAGTAAAATTAAAAAATTCAATATTTGAGGATGAAACTATAAAATTTTAAAAAAATCAAAGATAAAATTATAAATATTTAAAACAAAACAAAACAAAATTTATAAATTTTTGAAACTTTAAGGGGGTGGAGTGTCACGGTCCGCAGATCCGTGATTAGTCCAACCCATATGAACTGTCATGCTAGTCTACATGCAGGGGTCCATTAGTTGTTGCCTTGGCAGCCAAGTAAAGTATTTTAGGGCAACTAGAATACTTTCCAAAAATAAAGTCTTGTTGATTACTTGCTCATCAAGGAGACATAGTTTTAGGACTTTACTTTCATATTTAATTTTACTTGCATACCAAGTTTATGTCAAGTAGGCTATTATAAATAGCACCCTTAGGAGTTATTGTAACGCAATCAAATCAAGTTTGCCGAATCTAGCAATTTACTTTGTGCTTAAATCTTAGGTACTTTGTTTTTTCTCGTTGCAGCAATAATACTTATTTATTCTCACTAATCTCTTTTTTCATACTTATTTGTTTCACATTTTCGAGTCGTTCCTCAAGGAACCTCGTTTAGGCTTGCTTAGTCTCTTGAACATGAAACTATAATGCCTCACAGAACTTGGCTAAAGTTTCAAACCCGTGACAGTTGGTATCAGATTAATGCTTTCCAAAGCTAGGTATTACACGATTTGAAGATTGAGAAAGAGAATGACATCAATTGTTGACCAAACCACATCCAGCTTGAACACCTTGGTTCAAAATAGTGTGAATGTTGCAAATAGGGAAACTGCGCACACACGTGCTGTAAAGTGTTACGAGTCTGAGGACATCTTACGAGCACTGGATAACTGCATATCTCGCTGTGAGACAATTATCAATCACGAAGTGTGGAGCAACTTTGAACGGGTCGAAGACAACGTTGAGCAGCTAGGGTCTAATAACAATGAGCTTCACAAAGGATGACACAACATGGTGGATTCGTTAATTCGCCATGATGAAGGGCTAGATGAATTAATGGCAGACAAGTACAAAAGACATGTTCCACGACTTCCTTACGAGGCAAAAAAGATATGATTAACTAAGGTTTGACACTACTTACGCCTCAAGCTCAAATTCTGTGTGTATTGTAAATGGAGACACTGCACATATAGGAGCCGTGTATTTGGATGACACTAGCCAACTGCGAGTCAGTAATCCACACAGCAAAACACATCTCAACTTGGAAGTGTTCTCAAGACAATTGGAGAAAAGCTACCTCAAACACACCTACAACGCTTGTGGTGAACCTGATGAAGACTTGTTGTGCAAAGAGACCACGAGGCAAAGAGGGCATTGCCTAAATCAAGTGGGGGAGAATGTCATAGTCTACAGATCTGTGACTAGTCCAACCCCGTATGAATGATCGAGCTAGTCCACATGTAGAGGTCCATCAACTATTGCCTTGGCAGCTAAGCAAAGTATTCTAGGGCAACTAGAATACTTTCTAAAAATAAAGTATTCCTTGTTGATTACTTGCTCATCAAGGAAGCATAATTTAAGGACTTTACTTGTACTCCAAGGAAGTCTAGGTTAGATACTTCCATATTTACTTTTACTTGCATACCAAGTTTAAGTCAAGTATGCTATTATAAATAGCACCCTTAGGAGTCATTGCAAGGCAATCAAATCAAGTTTGCCAAATCAAGCAATTTACTTTGTGCTTAGATCTTAGGTACTTTGTTTTTCTCTCATTGCAGCAATAATACTTATTTATTCTCCCCAATCTCTTTCTTCATACTTATTTGTTTCACGTTTTCTCGTTGTTCCTTAAGGAACCTCGTTTAGGCTTGCTTCGTCTCTTGAACATGAGACTATAGCGACGCACAAAACTTGGCTAAAGTTTCGAACTCGTGACATGAGGACCCTATTAGCCCCCCCATCTTTCTGCCTCTATATGTCTATTTATATTGATGAATTGGAAAACTTATATTCAAATTGTAAATAAAATTTTATGTTATAATTTTGTTTTATTTTAAAAGTGATTAATTTTTTACTCTGAATCGAATCATTAACTCGATCTATAACTTTGTATGATTGCTCTTTAGCCACCCCTCTTACAAAATCCTAGATTCACCATTATTTAAGCCTTAGTTTTCTAATGTTAATCTCTATATTTTCTCTCATTTTACCTAAATGTCTACTTTTTACCTCTCTTTTTATAGTTTTATTTTAAAATCTTTGTTCAATTATTCTTAAAATTTTAGTAATTTCTTTTCAATATCCTATTTACATGGTGTTATTTTTCACTTTCTATTGAGATCTTCGAGCAAAAACATATTCAATACTAAAATTAATATAGAAATAAATCATACACAAATTTAATATGATTCAGTACCCTTTATCTACATCTACAGATAAAAGAAAAAAAATCAATTACAAACGTAGAGATTACAAAAAGTATAAAAAAATCATAAATAAACACTAAACCCAAGCCTCGAGATAAACCTAGTTTGCATACTAACTAGTATTTAAACCCCATGGAATACCCTCTATCGCATATAACTCCTTAACATAATAATGCAACAAACAGTCTAAGGCATGTGCAGGAGGTAGTATGTGATATGGACTTAGGCAGGTGTTTATGAGATTTTTGGATTTGATTTCCCTTGTGTTTTAAGATGATGTGTGTGGGGTCTACAGGAAAGGGCAAGTTTTTTTATTTGGGTTTGTCTTGAAGGAAGAGTGATTGTTTTGTATATGGGATTTATGCTTTTTTGAGCAATTTGGTTGTACCATGATGGAAGGTTAAGTTTCTGAGTTAACTTGTTTTGTATATAAAAAAAATACATATGACTCACTAAAAAAAACAAAAGTTCTTGCATGAGAGTTTCACCGCCGTTGGCACTTTCTCTAAACCCTTAACCCTTTTCTCCTATTGAAAGACAAAGTGAGAGAGAGTAAATGTAATAAATTGAGAATGTGTTTGCATGGTCTTACCAAGATATGCCAGAGTTGAGTATGAATATTGTGGTGCATAAGTTATCTTTGAAGACATAGTGCAAATCGATTCAATAGAAATTAAGATGAATGGAACTGAAAATGTTATTCAAAATCAAAAAAGAAGTGACAAAGCAATTTGATGCAGGATTCTTAGAGGTGGCTAAGTATCTAGAGTGGGTGGCCAATGTAGTCCTTGTTCCCAAAAAAGATGGAAAAGTTTGAATGTGTGTATATTATAGAGATTTGAATAGAGTGAGCCCAAAAAACAACTTCCTTTTTCCTCATATTGATACTCTTGTTGATAACACAACCAAGTATTCCTTATTTTCGTTTATTGATGGATTTTCAAGATACAATCAAATCAAAATGGATCCAGAAAACATGGAGAAGACTATATTTATGACAATGTGGGGCACATTGTGCTATAAAATAATGCTTTTTTGCTTGCAAAACGTCAAACCTACTTATAAAAGAGCTATAGTGACTCTTTTCCATGACATAATGTGTAAAGCCTAACCTTATAAAATACTTGTCATGACATACATGTGATGATAGCATGATTGCATGCTAGGAAAGTCTCGAAAAATTTAAAAAGATAGGTTTGTACCTAGAGGTACAACAAAGTTGATTTAAGCCTCGAACTAGATCAAATAGAAATTTTAAGGTGAAATTAAGAGCTTCACAATCCAAGGATGACTCCAAATGGTAATTTAGAGTCAAACCGAAATTTTCACTATCTAGGGGCAAAATGGTCATTTACCACTTAGGGACAAAATAGAAATTTTTAGAAAATATTTTTTGGCCCCATTTGACTTATTGGAGTAGGATTTGAGTATTGAAGTATGATTTGAGGTTGAGAAGTGAAAAAAAATTATAATCCATGTATTTTTCGAAGCATAGGGGTAAAATGATAATTTTACCACCCCAGGTGTAAAATTATAATTTTACACACCCAACACTTGTCCAGCACATGGATTTTATCCAATATTATCATGAATAATTAAAGAAAATTTAAGTGGTGGAGAGAGATTGCTTGATTGTTAAGTTTAAAAAAATAGACCAATGGGATGGTGACATGTGTCAAGTTTATATCCATTTATTTTTTTTAGCATTAAAATCAGCAAAAATCAGCCTATTTTCTTCATTATGGCCAGCCAAAGCATGAAGTGAAGAAGAACAAAGAAAGAACAAAACCTAGGTGGGAAAATTGAAGAAAAAGTGTG
>NC_030855.1:4000303-4003712 GCF_000208745.1 Theobroma cacao | reverse complement strand
GAAAATCAAGAGAAATCAAGAAATCAAGCATTAAAAAGGTAAATTTCATTGATTTTCCTTGTGATTTTCACTACCCATGCATTTTTTTCTCATTTCCATGCAAAATTAGAAAGTGGGTATGGACACCCATGCTGGCCAAACCTCCATGGATGAGTTTTGAGCTTGAGTTTTGGTTGATTTTAATTAAATTAAGTGATTTTAGTTAGGTTATATTGTAATATAGCAAAAATAAGTTAGAGAAATAATTTTCTCCCATTGAAACCCATTATGCCGAATTTTCTAGGGAAATATTGGCTGCTGATCTTGATGTTTATTTGAGGATTTATGATGAATAATGATGAATTATGAGCCTAGAAAAATAATGGAAATTTTCAGAGCAAAAATATGAATTTTTACCCACTAGGGGTATTTTCGTAATTTACTATCGGGACTGATAATTGCACCACACTGAGGGACATTAAGTCAATTTGGGTGCAATTGAGGTATAGAAACTGAAAAAAAATTAATTTGGAGTTTAAACGGACGGGTATATCGATTTATCGGGTAAAAGACCGAAATAGGCTAACACCGCGTTTAGGCAAAATTTAGACATTTTGCACTTCATATCATGCATTAGTAGTATAAATTAATTTATTTTGGTTTAGTACCAAAGTGGTAAACCTCTTAATTGTGCAATTTGTCAAGGTGGCGAATCCTCTGGCAAGGGCAAAGAAATCTCACTCGAGGAACAATAGTTGGAGTATCCGAATTTAGTTTTCAAAAACTGTGAGTAAACCTATTATTATTGTAAATTATCTAGAGTTTATTTTTAAATATTTTTTTAGGTATTTTATGAAATTAAAATGAGATTAAAATAGGACTTTTGATGTTTTAGAAATAAATGTGACAAATAAATATATTGTGTTGATTATCTGAAATAAGAAACTTTTGATTATAAAATTGAGTAATTGGAGGCTACCAATTGTCTTGAAAAAATATATTTTCCTATGAATGGCTTATGATATATGAGTATATGTGGCTATATTTTATAATTGCATTGGGAATTTATGTAAGCTGTCTTTTACTATGTAGGTAGGGTAAATAAATAAAAGTCACATTATACTGTCAAAATTTTATTAAAATTGGTGGGTTTAGTCACTGTAGTGACGGGTTTCCATGGACTGCCTATTAAAGGGGCACGGTAAACACGGTTAAATAGTTACTCCGATAGTAGAGGCGAGGAGGGTAACTCTCGGGGTAATATTAGAGCTCACTTCACGTCGAACCCTCACGTGAATGTGTAACTCGGCCAACGTCAAGGAACGACTTGTTTTAAAAATAAAAATGTGTTTCACATGTAAATATCTTAACAATCTTGGCAGACTTGGTTAGATGCCTCGGCCAAGGTATCCCCGAGGATTAGTTTTTGGCTTAAGCCCTGTTTTTAATAAAAGTTATAAGCCTTAACAATTGTTTTGGTAAATTACAAATATTTTATGGTTTAAGGAATAAATGGAAAACCTTATGAAATGGTTTGTGATTTGTTGTTTAAACTTGCCTCCATTTTACTCGCCTTTAGATATTTATGATAATGTATGTTTACTCATTGGAATTGCAAAATCTCACCCACCTCCTTTACAAATATTTCAGGCCTGTGGTAGCTTGTAGATACCGATTTTGTCGAGGATTCCAGTTGACCCCTCTATCTCACAGACAATAGGTTACTATCACCAATACTTGGTGTATTTTGAGCCACTTGTCATTGTAATTATTATTGTACATTATAACTTTGTAAATTATGATATGTATGAATTTATTTTACTTTCATGTTACAAAGGATTACTTACACGTGTTTCTATAAATATTGTTTTATATAAAAATGCTATATTTTAATCAATATTTTGAATAGTAATATTTGTCTATAAATCTTTTTAAAAAAATTATCTTTTGATTTACTTAAGCCGGAAACGACTGGTAATTATTTAAAATGGAATGTTTAACAACGATTGCTCACAGAAAAGGTAAGAGACTGATATGTAAGCCTTGCGGGGTTTCGATTGGCATTTCGGGCAATGAGTGTCAATCGGGACGTCGCGGCGGTTGTCATGGGCCCGAGGGAGGTTTCGGGTCGTGATAGTTCTTCACAAACCCACAAGAGGCCAAATTTTTTAGGGAGGATATTGAGGCTGAAATTGATGATATTTCATTATATTTTGGTGGTATTTAATGATTGGTGAGGCTAGAAATTTAATGAGAAATTTTGGCATGAAAATCTGAATTTTTACCTAATGTATAGACATGTGCGATTTATGGTTCGGACTGATAAATTGAATTCTATTCATAGTCATTGAGGTATTTTAAGTATAATTAGAGTGTAGAAAGTGAAAGAAATCGATTTGGAGTTAAATTTGAGGTTTTAGCCAATTACACCGAGAATAGTGCGAATTAGGTCGAATATCGTATTTAAACGGCTATTCGGACATTTTTGCATTCCATATCTTGCATTAGTAGTCTAAATTATTTTTGTCAAGCCCGACCTTATAAAATACTTTCCATGTCATTCATATGGTTGACAATATGCTTGCATACTTGAAAAGCCCCGAAAGAAAAATCGTTAAAAGACGACAATGTACCAAATGGTACAATTAAGTTAATTTAAGCCTCGAACTAGATCAAATAGAGAATTTAAAATGAAATTAAGAATATTAAAGTCCCAGAATGGTTTAATATGATGATTTGGAGTTCGAGGATCAATTTGGAGTCAAACCGAAATTTTAACTGTCCAAGGGCAAAATGGTCATTTGCCACCCAAGGACACAATGGGAATTTTTAGAAAAGAATTTTTTTGGCCCCATTTGACTTATTGGATTATGATTTGAGTATTGGAGTATAATTTGAGGGTTTGACAGTGAAAAAGTTTAATTTCGGTGATTTTTAGAGTGTAGGGGCGAAATCCTAATTTTACCACTTACGGACAAAATTTGAGATTTTGAGAGAATTTAGATCAAATTTGACAAATTGGAGAATGGTATGAGTATAAGGGATGAAAATTATGTCTATGGGCAATTTTTCAGTTTTTGGGGCAAAAATGTAATTTTTGACTTTTACGGGGGTAAAAGTGTAAATTTCAAAAATTACTCCACCAAGACTTTGGATAAGTCTGAGAATTTTATCTAAGCTATGGATATGTGGGACAAGTGTATGGTAAAAATTTGGAAACAATTGGACGGCTAGAATTTAAGGAATTAAGAAAACATTAAAAAAATGAATAAAATAATATTATATTATTTTAGCCATTAAAAAGGTCAAAATTCCAGAATTCTCATCTTCTTTAGCTGTCCAAACCAGGGGAGAAAAGGGGGAAAAAAACAAATAAGAACCCTACCTGAAAATTTAGGGAAAATCAAGAGAAATCAAGAAATCAAGCATT
>NC_030855.1:3983484-3991210 GCF_000208745.1 Theobroma cacao | reverse complement strand
GCCAATAATGGAAATGGAGGAAAATAAATTCTTTTCTTATTGTTTTATTCCTAAATATGCTAAACTAACTTAAAACACTAACATAACTTAAAATCAAATTAATCTAACAATTTTCTCTCTCCTAACCCATTTTTCAGAATTGAATTCATCATAATAACTCAATATTCAACCATGAAAATCAAGAACAAAAGCATGGGTAAGCTAGGTATCAAGGAGAACTAAAGAAATTCTAACTTACCTAGCTTGTTTCCTTGATTTTTTCACTTTTTCTTTGGATTTTCACCTAGGTTTTCTTATTTTTCCCTTTGTTCTTCCTCTCTTTCTCTCTCTTCCTTGCTTGGCCAGCCATATGAAGAAAATGGGCTGATTTTATGCCATTTTATAAAGAAACAATAAAATAATAAAGGTATGACACATGGCATTTTCTTATTGGTCCATTTTAAAAATTTTAAAATTTTAATCCTTTTTATCTCCACCACACAACTAGTCAATGGTCAAAATGAGGATAAAGGAAGACCATATGCTGGAAAAATGTCTTGGTGTTGGAAAATTACAATTTTGCCCCTGGGTGGCAAAATTACCATTTTACCCTTTTACTCCAAATTATACCAAAATTAAAATTTTTTACTTCTAAACCTCAAATCTTACTCCAATAAGTCAAATTATACTCCAATAAGTCAAATGGGACCAAAAAAATCTTTTTTAAAATTTTCATTTTGTCCCCAAGTGGCAAATGACCATTTTGCCCCTAGATAGCGAAAATTTCGGTTTGACTCCAAATTGATCCTCGAACTCCGAATCACCATATTAAACCATTCTGGGACTTTAAAATTCTTAATTTCATCGTAAATTCTCTATTTGATCTAGTTCGAGGCTTAAATCAACTTTGTTGTACCTCTAGGTACAATACCGACTTTTGTAAATTTTTTCGGGATTCTCCTAGCATGCAAACATGCTATCCATCACATGTATGTCATGACAAATATTTTTATAGCGTCGGGCTTCTCATCTTCTCCCCCACTTGGATCAACCATATGATCCTTCTTCTTGACTGATTTCGACATCCGGCTAAATATTAATATTTTAATATTATTTTATTAATAAAATATTATTTTATTCTAAAAATTTTATCTTGTCTCCTTGGTACCCAAAATACCTTATTATGCCTCACTTGACTTCCAAATCGCCTTTTATCTCACAAATTCTTCTCCAATAAAATTATTATTATTTTATTGTTATTTTCTCACTTGCGAAATATTTTATCCTAAACTACTACTTTCGTCTTTTATCACTTCTAAAGTTTTAATTGACCTCAATTTGAATTCGATCAACTTTATTTATCACCATATAAAAGTATGGGGTATTTCACTTACTACATTTTTAGCAAATTTCGATTTTTTTAATGAAAAATGACCAAAATGCCCATGTGAGGAAACTTTTATTTTTCTATGGTTTTGAATTGAAAATAGTTTATAATCTCTCAAAACATGATTTTAGCAACTAATACTCACGGGGGAAGTGAGAAAAACTAATGTTAAGCCTTACGAGGTTTCGATTGACATTTCGGGTAATGAATGTCTATCGGGACGTCGCGGTGGTTGTCACTGGCTCGATGGGAGTTCCGGGTCGTGACATAATGCACAAGGAAATTGAGGTGTATGTGGATGATATGATTGTCAAGTCTCATAGAGCAGAAGATCTTATAGCCAATCTCATAAAGTTGTTTGAGATATTGAGGAAATTCCCACTCAAATTAAACCAAACTAAATGCACTTTCAATGCTACTTTAAGTAAATTGTTGGGCTTCGTCATTAACTCTAAAAGGATTAAAATGGATCCAGATAAAATATGAGTAATCCAAAATTTACGTCCCCTTAAACTCAAAAGGAAGTAAAAGGCTCATTGGGGCATTTGAATTATATCACTTGTTTTGTATCCCAATTGACTGCTTAATGTGACCCTATTTTCAAACTTCTTTGGAAGCAAAATCTAGGTGAATGGAGTGAAGAGTGCCAAAATGCATTTGAGAATATTAAAGAATATCTCTCAAAACCACCAATATTGGTACCTTTAGGCCTAGGAAAGCCATTTATCCTACATGTGACAGTGTTTAAGACATATATGGTTTGTGTGTTAGGACAACATGGTGAAAATGGGAAGAAAGAACATGCCATTTACTACATGAGCAAGAAATTCACAAAGTATGAATCCAAGTACTCGTCAATAGAAAAAATGTGTTGTGCATAGGCTTAAACAGCTCACAAACTCAAGCAGTATATACTATATTATATTACTTGGCCCATAGCAAAATTGGATAATTAAATATATCTTTGAGAAAATTTCTTTGTCAGAAAGGATAGCAAGATGGTTATGATCCCATGAAGTTTGAATTTTCAAATAGAAGATTTAATGGTTGTATTTTAGATTGAGAAAGAAGACCTAGCATAAAACAGAGTTTGGAAAATGTTTTTTTGTCAAACCCTGTTCTATAAAATAATTACGACGTCATTTACATGCTCAATAGAATGTTTGCATATTTAAGAAGTTCGAGGAATCGTTAAAAGACGATATTGCCGCTAATGGTACCATTAAGTCAATTAAGCCTCGAACTAGTTCAAATAGGAATTTTAAGGTGAAATTAAGAGTTTCACAGTTTAGGGATGACTCAAAATGGTAATTCGGAGTTCAAGAATCAATTTAGAGTCAAACCAAAATTTTCACTATTTAGGGGCAAAATGGTCATTTGCCACTTGGGGACAAAATGAGAATTTTGAGAAAAGAGTTTTCGGCCCCATTTGATTTATTGGAGTATGATTTGAGGTTTAGAAGTGAAAAAAATTTTAATTTCGGTATAAATTAGAATATAGGGGTGAAAGGGTAATTTTGCCACCCCGAGGGCAAAACGGTAATTTTGCACCCCCAGAGTATTTTTTCAGCACAAGGTCTTCACCCAACATCATTTTTGACCCTTGAATAATGTGTGGTGGAGAGAGAAAGCTTAATAGTTAAGAAATGACACATGGACCAATAATAAGGTGACATGTGTCAAGTTTATATTCATTAATTATTTAACTTTAAAACAAACATAAAATCAGCCAATTCTCTTTCATATGGCCGGACAAACAAAGAAAAAGGAAGAACAAAAGGAGGAAAGGGAAAAAACAAGAAACCTAGGTAGGAAAATTAAAAGAAAATTGGTGGATTTCAAGAAATCAAGCAATCAAAGGTAAAATTTCTTGATTTTGACTTGTGATCTACCTTTCCCATGCATTTCTCCTTATTTTCCATGGTTAGATTTCATGTTTTCATGGTGAATTCATGGCTGCCCAAATGGGTATGGAGAGAGAATGAAGTTAGATTAATTTGATTTTAAGTTATGTTAGTGTTTTTAGTTAGTTTAGCATATTTAGAAACAAAACAACAAGAAAAGAATTCATTTTCCTCCATTACCATTATTGGCCGAATTTTCTAGGGGAATATTGGCTGCTGATCTTGATGTTTATTTGAGAAATTATGATGAGGAATGATGAATTATGAGCCTAGAAAAATAATGGAAATTTTTGGAGCAAAAATATGAATTTTTACCCACTATGGGTATTTTCATAATTTGCTACCGGGACTGATAATTTGCACCACACTGACGAACATTACATCAATTTGGGTGCAATTGAGGTATAAAAATTGAAAAAAATTAATTTAGAGTTTAAACGGACGCGTATATCGATTTATCAGGTAAAAGACCGAAATAGGCTAGCATCGCGTTTAGGCAAAATTTAGACATTTTGCACTTCATATCATGCATTAGTAGTATAAATTTGTTTATTTTGGTTTAGTACCAAAGTAGTAAACCTCTTAATTGTGCAATTTGTCAAGGTGGCGAATCCCCTAGCAAGGGCAAAGAAATCGCACGCGATGAGTAATAGTTGGAGTACCCGAATTTAGTTTTCGAAAACTGTGAGTAAACTTATTATCGTCTTAATTATCTAGAGTAGTTTTATACAATTGTGTGATTATATGAAAAATGGGTTTAAATGGTAAATTGCTATGTTTTAGGAGAAATTGTGATTTTATAAAATGATTTTATAAATTTTTTGAAAAATCGAATATTGGTTTTGAAAATAGAGTAATTGGAGACTGCCTGCTTGTGTTGTAAATTTATGGTTTTAAATTGGATGGCTTATGACAATAAATGAGCATGAATGGCTAAACTGATTTTAGTGTTAGAATTATTTGTACTATGTATTCAGCCTTGAGAGGCTAGGTTGCGATAAATTGCCATGTCATACGGTAAAAAGATTTTATAAATCAGGTGGTAGATAAAAGATTAGCTACTGCAGTGGTTGGGGGTTCCGTGGGCCAACCTATTAGAGGGGCACTGTAAACTCTTTTATATTCTCACCTCAGTCGTAGAGGCGCGTAGGGTATCTCCTAAGGTGGGCTTTTTGAGTGCACTTCACGTGGACCACCACGTGAGAGTGAGACTCAGCCAACGTCAAGGAACAACTATGTTGTCAAAATAAAAACAAATTTTATGATTATATAAAATTTTTCACAACCTTGGCGGACTCGGTTGGATACCCCTGGTCCAGATGTCCCCAAGTACAGGATTTGACATGAGCCAAGTTTTGAGAAATTTACGAGCCATATTGATTATTTGGTTGAAATGAATATTCGTGTTGTGAAAAATTTGCTGAAATGAATTATTTTTAATTGTCTCCCTTTACTCACCTTTAGATTATTTAGATGGTGTTTGTTTACTCACTAGAATTATGTAATCATAATCTCACCCCTCTTCCTATCCATTTTTCAGGCTCAAGACAGTTTGTTGATAGTTGAGTAAGACGAGAATTAATCTCGGAGTTGCATCCTAGAAAGTAAGGGTTCGTAGCCCTACACCCTCTTGGTCAGTTAGGGGCCCACGTGTCACTGTAAAAAAAAATTTATACTTTAGTTATCTGATTTAAAGTATGTACGAACATATTTATTTTTTACACCATGTTTTTGGCGGGTTTCAGTATTTTGAAAAACAATGACGAAAATGCCCTTGTGAGCCAAAAAATAATATTTTATTGTTTTGATTTGGAAACGACTTATGATTTCTTGAAATGCGAGATTTAATAACTGTCGCTCACCGGGGAGATGCGAAAGCTGATGCTAAGCCTTGCGGGGTTTCGATCGGCATTCGGGGTAATGAGTGCCTATAGAGACATCGCGGCTATTGTCACGGGCCCGATGAGAGTTCCGGGTCGTGACATTTTTTATAGAGCTTTTAAATGCCTTAAGGCATGGTATTGGGGCAATTTTGATTTCACCAAATGAGAGGTACAAACTTGCTACTGCAAGATTGGGTTTCCCTTGCTCTAATAATGATGTAGAGTACATGTGTTACGGGCCTTCAAGCAGCAATTGAAAGAAAAATTGATGAACTCAAGGTGTATAGAGATTCTACCTCAGTCATTTATCAATTACGAGGAGAATGGGAAACAAGAGACTCAAAGTTGATTTTATATTAAAAATATATAGTATAATTGATCAAAAAGTTTGTTAAGATACACTTTAATCAGCTTCCTCGAGATGAAAATCAGACCATTGATGTCACGACCCGGCACTCCCTTCGAGCTCGTGACAACCGCTGCGAAGTCTCGGTAAATATTCATTACTCGATATGTCAACCAAAACCTCGCAAGGCTCTTGCATCAATTTTCCACTTCCCTTGTGAGCAATAGTTACTAAATATCGAGTTTTGAGAGAATATAAACTATTTTAGATCGAAAACAATCAAAATAAAATTTTGACCACACAGGGGTATTTTGATCATTTTTACTTGAAATTTCGAAACCTAGATAAAAATACAACGTATGGTAGAAAGATATCCATTTCCGATTAAAAATAAATTTTTGTAATCTAAATCATCCATTTGGAGTGAAAAGTTGGCTAATTAGACTAAATAAAAATATTCGATAATATATTCCATTTTCTTATAAAACAATTTTTATAGAACTATGCATAAATAATTTTTGTAGCGTGAGAACAAAATAAATTCATACACATAGTGATACAGTAAATCAGGTATTCAAAATTATCCTACAGTGGCATATGGACCCTGAGATAACCAAAAAAGTGATAGAATGTAGACCTACGATTTCCAAGGAAGTAAGTCCAAAAGAGATCCTTGATGAAATCGATTGCCTACAGATTATCCTGAACCTAAAATGGTTAAAAAAAAGAAAGGGTGAGTTTTCATAAACTCAGTGAGTAAACAAAGTTCGTCATTAACATCTAAAGCCGAGTAAATTGAGACAGTTAACTTTTCATCATACCATAATCCATAACACTTTTTACTTGTTTCAAATCATATATATAAAACAACACATTTCATTATAACACACATCTCGACTTATAATTTTCTCAAAAACTTGGCTCATGCCAAAAATCATACTCGGTGATACCTTGGCCGAGGCATTCAACCGGGTCCGCCAAAGCTATTAAGTTAACAACTACTCATAAAAACATAATTTAGCCATTCCTTGGCGTTGGCAGAGTTCATCCTCAAGTGGTGGTTCAACGTGAAGTAAACTCTATCGTACCTTAGGAGATATCCTCCGCGCCTCTCATACTAAGGTAAATATAATGGGGTTTACTGTGCCCCTCTAATAGGCTGATCCACGGAAACTCACCTACTGCAGTGGCTAATTAAATAACCCACCAATCAATAAAATTTTGACAGCATAACGTGGCTAACATAATACTACCCAGCCTGTCAAAGGAAAACAATAGTTTATATGTTTCACAACTCAAAAACCCAGCCACATATGTCATCACGTATCAGTTCATAAATCATCAATTCCAAACATTGGTACGTAAACTTAAATATATAGGCAACATCAAAGGTTGGTCTCCACATACTCTCATTTTCAAAAACATTATTGAATTGTAAAATAATTCATAAACCTTATTCCTTAAATCGATTACTAGTCATAGAACATAAAATTCATTTAGGTTTAATATTCTTAAAATCATAAAAACGATTGTAAAAATATTTTAGATAGATAAGATGAACAGTGGTTACTCACTTTGACGAAAATTTACAACACTCTTATTCTTGATCCTCGAGTGCAATACCTTTGCCCTTATCCGAGGGCTCACCACCTATACATAATGTGTAACAGGAAATTAAATATACTTATGCTAAATTGTCACAAAACTATTCTATGTTCTATATGAATGCATGCAATGAAATGGGAGGTGTTCGGCCTATCGCGCACTATACACTATTTAATCGGTCTAAACATCTAATTCGATTCCAATTAATTTATTGCACTTCAATAAAAAATCTATTCTAAGTGCAATTACCAAAATATCCTTCATTATGGTGCAAATTGCTAACTAACGCGAGCAAAAATTTTCGATACCCGTTTTCGATTTTCGATATTCCTAAGCACCAAATACATCTAAATGGCATGAAAAACAATCAAATTCATCATCAATCCTCACCCATAAAATTCAGCCAAGGTAGGTTCTATAATGGGCATGTGGATTTCTTGCTTAATTTTCATACTAAATGTAACTAAACACCTAAAAACACTAAATTACTTTGAAATTCAACTAAATTCATCACCAACTTTCTCCCTTTAAATTTGGCCAGCATATTGCCCCTCATGAAAACTTGAATTTAATTCATGGAAAATGGAAAAGAATGCATGGGCAAGATGAATTTCAAGCTTAA
>NC_030855.1:3979881-3982674 GCF_000208745.1 Theobroma cacao | reverse complement strand
ACTAAGAGTGGTAAAATTAATCATTTTACCCTATGCTCTGAAAAATACCGGAATTATAATTTTTTTTTCACTTCTTAACCTCTAATCATACTCCAATACTCAAATCATACTCTAATAAGTCAAATGGGGCTAAAAAATATTTTCTAAAAATTTCCATTTTGTCCCCAAGTGACAAATGACCATTTTACCCCTGGATAGTGAAAATTTCGGTTTGACTCCAAATTGATCCTCAAACTCCAAATCACCATATTAAACCATTCTGGTACTTTAATATCCTTAATTTCATCTCAAATGCTCTATTTGATCTAGTTCGAGGCTTAAATCAACTTTGTTGTACCTCTAGTACAATACCTACTTTTATAAATTTTTTGGGACTCTCCTAGCATGCAATCATGCTATCATCACATGTATGTCATGATAAGTATTTTATAGGGTCGGGCTTTACAATTGATGCTTTAGTGACATTGGCAACAATGTTCAAAGTAGGCATAGAAGTTGAGGTTGAGCCCATCAAGGTAAGTTTGTAAGAGTCACTTGCACACTATTTTAATGTAGAAAAGGAGATTGATGGAAACCTTGGCATTATGATATCTTATAATATGTCAAATATCAACAATACCTTGAAAACTCTTCTAAGAATGATAAAAGGATCATCAGGAGATTGGTTATGAGTTTTTTCCTCGATGGTGAAATCTTGTACAGAAGAAGTCAAGATCAAATGTTTTTAATATGTGTGAGCATTGTTGAAGCTAAAAGAATCATCGAGGAAATTCATGAAGGTGATTGTGGAATACATGCAAGTGGACATATGATGACTAGACAGATCATGAAGGCTAGCTATTATTGTTTGACAATGCAAATTGAATGCATCAATTTTGCTAGAAAGTGTCACAAAAGCCAGATCTACGCAATTAAGGTTTATGTCCCTTTAGCCCTTTTACATGTCTTAGCACCTCCATGGCCTTTCTCTATATGGAAAATGGATGTAATCGAGACTTCCACTCCTAAAGCTTCAAATGGACATCAATTTATCTTGGTGGTTATTGGTTGCTTTACAAAATAGTTATAAGCATATTCCTATGCTAATGTGACATAAATAATTGTTCGCAAGTTCATCAAGAAAGAAATGATTTGTCGATATAGACTCCTAGAAAAGATTATCTCAGATAATGCACCCACTCTCAATAACACCATGATGGTTGAAGTTTGTGCTCGATTTTAAAATCAAGCATCAAAATTCTACACCATATTGCCCAAAAACAAATGGAATAGTCAAGGTAACCCGTAAAAATATAGAGAAAATTATGGTAAAAAGGAGTGAAGTGTACAAAGATTGGCATGAGAATTTGTCATTTTCCTAGCATGCTTATCAAACATCTGTATGCACATCCATAAGAGCTACCCCATTTTCGTTAGTGTTTAGGATAGAGGTAGTAGTACTTATTGAAGTCCAGATTCCTTTTTTGAGAGTTTGGAAGAAGGTTGAATTAAAAGAGACAGAATGGATGCATGCTCGTTATGAGCAGTTAAATTTGATTAAGGAAAAAAGATTTACGACACTTTGTCTTGACCAATTGTATCAACAGAGAATAGTACGAGCACATGACAAGAAAGTTCACCTTTGGTGCTTTCGAAAAGTAGAATTGGTTTGGAAGAAAATTCTCCCTATCCAACATGATCCTTAAGGAAAATGGCCACCAAATTGGCGAAGCCCATATGTGGTAAAGAAGGTTTTTTTTTTGTGGTGCATAATCCTAGTAGAAATGGATGGGGATGATTTTCCAAATCCAGTAAATGCTTATATAGTCAAGAAATACTATGCCTAAAAAAAGGAGAGTTCAAGGTGAAAACCTGAAAGGACAGTATGGATTGAAAAAAAAAAACAGAAGGATTCAAGCTGAAAACTCGAAAAGGTAGTCTGAACCTAAAAGATGTGCACAAGTTGAAAAACTAAAAGGGCGACTTAAGTACAAAAATAGATAGTAGGGGGCAAGATAATGTGTAGATGTCAAAAACTATCACGACTCAGTACTCCCTTCGAGCCCCGTGACAACCGTCGCGATGTCTCGATAGACATTCATTATCTGGAATGTCAACCGAAACCTCGCAAGGCTCTTTCATTAATTTTACATCTCTTCTGTGAGCAACAGTTACTAAATATCATGTTTTAAGGGAATATAAACTATTTTTAAATAAAAAACAAACAAAAACTAATTTCTGCCACACAAGGGGATTTTGGTCATTTTTTTTTCAAAAATTTTGAAACCTGATGAAAATACAGCATACGATCGAAAAATATACATTTCTTATCTAAAAATAATTTTAGTAATCTAAATCATCTATTTAAAATGAAATTATGACTAATAAAACTAAATAAAAATATTAAATAAAATATCTATTTTCTTATAAACAATATTTATAGAATCTTGCATAAACAATTTTTGTAGCGTAAGAGCAAAATAAATTCATATATATAATAGCATACTAAACCAGGTATACAAAAATATTCTACAATGACATGTGGCCCCCAAAATAATCGAAAATATACAAGACTGTAGACCTTCGATTTCTAAGGATGTAAATCCAAAAGTAACCCTCGACAAAATCTGCTATCTACAGACTGTCTTGAGCCTGAAATGGGTAAAAAGAAGGGGGTGAGTTTTAATAAACCTATTGAGTAAAGCAAAGTTCATTTACAACATCTAAAGCCGAGTAAATGGAGACAGTTAAAATCATCCCATCATAATATGATTCATAACATTTAAAACTCATTTCAATTCATATAAAACAATT
>NC_030855.1:3966447-3979136 GCF_000208745.1 Theobroma cacao | reverse complement strand
GCTCTATATGAATGCATGAAATTGAATGAGAATTGTTCGAATAATCACTTAAAGACGGTGTTCTACGTGGGTTCAATTATGATCGGACTGAATTTGTATTCAACCTAACTCGAACTATACACTGTTGAATTAACCAAAACATCTGATTCAACTTCAAATATATTCATTACACTTCCAATATTCCAAATACACCAAAGTATCTCAATGAGCTTGATTGTGACTTAATTCATCGTAACCGAAATTCATTTTGATTCCGAACTAACGTGCTAATCAGTGTTAACGTAGTCCAATAAATCCATCTACATCATTAGGAATCAAATCCAAGTCCATTCACCATGATTTTCTCATTATTGTTCAAGTCGTTTACTAAAGGAACTATACTTTTCGATAATCGTTTTCGATATCCGATACCATAAATCATCAATTATGAGCTAAATAACATGAAATACAACAAAATCCATCATCAACATGTCACCTATAACATTCGGCCAAAGAGGGTTGTTGAAAGGCATGTGATTTTCTTACTTATTTTTCATGCCAAACATCATCAAATAACTAAAAACACTAAGATATCATGAAATCTAGTAAAATCCATCATCAAAACCTCTCTCCCTATGTTCGGCCAGCAAGTATTCTCTCATGGAAACTTGTGTTTCATCCATAGAAAATGAACAAAAAAAGCATGGGAAAGGTAGATCTTAAGCTAAAATTGAAAAATCTTACCTTTGATTGTTTTGTTCTTTGAAATTCAACAAATTTCTCTTGAATTTTCCTCTCTAGGGTTTGTTTCCATTCTTTTCTCTTTGTTCTTTGCTTTGGCCAACCATGAAGAGTGAAATGGGAGAGTTTATGTTGAGTTTAAAAAGGAAATTATAAAAATATTAAAACTTGACATGTGTCACCATGTGATTGGTCCATGGTTAAAACTTAACAATTAAGCATTTTCTCACCACCACATGTAATCTCTTAATTATCCAAAGTATAAAATAATAATAGGTAAAATTCATGGGCTTGACAAGTGTTATGGTGGTGTAAAATTCCAATTACGTCCTCGTAGACAAGTAAAATGATTGTTTTGCCCTTATGTTCGAAAAAATGTCAGAATTAAAATTTTTCATTTCTCAAATTCAAACCATGCTCCAATTAGTCAAACTTGGTCAAAAATTTCATCCAACATTCCCATTTTGCCATTGGGTGGCAAAATGACCATTTTGCCCCTACGTTATGAAAATTCCTAATTTGACTCTAAATTAATCCTCGAACTCCGAATCACCATATTAAGACATTCTAAGGTTCAATAACTCTCAAATACATCCTAAAATCTCTATTCAAACTAGTTCGAGGTTTTAATCGACTTAATTGTACCATTAGGTACGATACCGACTTTTAACGATTCTCCGAAGCATCCCAGTATGTAGATAAGCTATCAAGTACATGAATGACATGACAAGTATATAATAGAGTAGGGCTTGACAAAAACAAACAAGAGCAAGGACCAATTCAAAATGTTCAAAAGGAACCCAATATATCAACAAATGTTTTTGCTTCGAAGGATTTTTGAATTCAGTTTATTCATAATTGTTCAAATATTCATTACTTGTATACTATATCTTTTTTTGAAATTTTGACTTTTTGTCCATCACGTTGAATGAAAATCATGCCTTCCTTGATATCTTCAAATTGTTGTTCTTTACTTTCTCACGAACCAAGAAAATGTGCAATACATCATATTTGTCATGAAATTTTAAATGATAATGAATAAATGAATTATAACAAATATGAAAAACTCTCTTATTGCTTTGAATCAGATCTTTGGTGGAGGAATTCTTAAGATATTTGAACTTCGATTGAGGAATTCTTAAGATATGGGATCCTGTCAGTTAAAATTTTACCTATGCAAGTATACATATCGAAAAAATAGTATAACGGTAAGCAGAGTATCGATCCCATAGAGAATTGATCTAAAATTTTACTAAGTGCTAAAATTAGAACAATTCAATCTTATCCAAACAATCAAAATCAAATAACTAAATTAATTAACTAAAACTAATTAACCAAAATGTAAACTAAAAAGAAAAATCAAAGCAATTATAACTTGGGTAAAAATAAAATCAAACAAGCCTAGGATTACAATATCCCTCACACTTCATCTAAATCTTACCTTTCTTCCTTAACTTATTTCAGTTGGTTGAATTGCTAACCTTGAGTTCTCAGTTATTTATAAGGGTCTCTTGAATCGTCTTATAAAAATATTTATTTTAACCAAAATACTATATCGTTATATGTATTGAAATTAAAACAAATTTATTAAGTTCAAGCTCTAATTCTGGCTACATATGGCATATAAGTATATCTCTATCCTATACATAAAAATCAATTAATATGATCATATGTTATTTCAAGTTTAGTCTACACTAAACTCCCTTTCCCAAGTTTGTTTAGGTTCGTAGATCAATTTAATTAGTGGCCAAACAATTAAAAAGTATTAAGAACAAATTGGAATAAACAATTCAAATCTCATTAAACATAAGCAAGAAAGAGATTAAATATTTAGATTACATGTGAGTTCAATTGCAATCGTAGAAAAATAAAATTAGTAGCTCATAATTTCAAAGACAAATAACAATATATAAATTTCAACCATTGAGAGTAACAAGAAAAATAAAAGCTAAGGAAGAAAACAACACGATTAATTGCAGCCTTGCTTTCTGAGTTTCTACTTCAACTTTCAGCTTCTTGAATCTCTTAGGGTTCTCTTCCTTAATTTCTCCTAAAAATATCTTATTTATACTAACAATCTTAACTTAAAATTCCCTAAGCTAACCTACTGATTCTAACTTTTGGTCTTAAAAGTGTAATGAGGTCCAAACATCAAATATCATTTTTCAAAATTACCATTCTTACAGTATTACACCTAGTCATCTTCCGAAACAATTTTCTCTATCTTCAAGGCAGAACTGGGAAAACTGATCTGCATGAAAGTTGTAGCTCTATCTCTAACTTTCCAATGGAGTAAGAATCGCATCATTTGGACATCTAGAGTGTGAGTTATGGTCAAAATACTAAAGTATATGCTAGTAGAACTCTAGGTCCTTCAAAGACCTTACTTTCCAAAATTAAGCCCTATTCCCTTAAAATCCTACAAAAGCATAAAAACTAATAAATAATATCCAAATTATGATAAATAAACATAAAATTAAATTAAATTAATAAAATAGCTAAATTGAAAAATAACTAAAAATAACTAAATTCTACTCTAAACTCAAGAACTTATTAGCTAGCTTTTAAAAAATAATTTGAGATAAAAATAATTCTATTTTATAGAATTATCAAATCCTCGATGGAGTAATTCTTAAGATATTCAAAGCCTCGATGGAGGACATTGAAAAGTTTTGGAGCCTCGATGGAGGAATTGTAAAAAGTTTTAAAGCCTCAGTGGAGGAATTCTCATTTCCTTCTAAGTTGTGAAGCATTGAAAAATGAGTTTTCAATTCTTCTAAAGCTATTCTGGACAAAAATGGTTGTCTATATATCTTTGCACAATTCCTAGTGCGAAAAAAGCCTTATATTTGTGAATTGATCCATCTGCTTTAGACTTTACCTTTAGAACCTATTTGTTTCAGATGGCCTTATGCCCAGGTGAAAGGTTAACTAACTCCCATACTTGGTTTTTAGTCACGGATTTCATTTTAACTTCCATAGTAGCTAGCCAATAGTCTAATGATGGTGAGTTTAAAGCTTCCTCATAGGAAGATGGTTCATCGACATCCATAGAAATACATAAGAAAGACTGACCTATGTTCACTTCTTCGCAACTGTGAATTTTGGTGGAGCTTAAGTGGTATACTCCCACTGACCTCAACAATCTGTTAGATAGGATGTGTTTCCATATCCATTTCCTCATGTTAGGAAACACGTTCTTGAGGTTTGTCCATCTCATAAAGCTCAAGGCTTTCTTTAACCTCATTTATGCTTAGGAAGCCATCTTCTAAAAAATCAATATCACAAGATTCCATCTCCGTTAGCCCTCCATTAAGGTGTTCCCCGTACATCATGCAGCCTTTGGAATGTTCTGAGTAGACCTAGCAATTCGTGTTTTCATGTCTTAAATGTATCATACACAATTATATACGAAACACGCTAAGGTTAAACACGAACACAATACGAATACTGTTCGTATTTTAAATTTGAAACACGTACATATATACGTTTAATAACCATGTAACACGACATGACACGTTTAACATGTTTGTCAAACATGTCAATATATGACACGATACAATTAATAACACGATTAACATAATTAAATAAAAATATTACAATTAAATATAATTTTATTATTTAAATTTAAAATCAATAATTATAAAAACAATTATAACAACACAAAATAACAATAACATCAAATATAACAAAATAAAATTTAAAATTAGGGTTTGGGCATGACATAATTACATTATTTTTTTATAAAATTTAAAAATCTTATTAAAAATATTTAAAATTATTTAAGTAAGGCTAAAACAGTCTTTGACTATTAATTTTTAACGAATTGATAAACGTGTCATGATAACACGATTAAACATATTTATACATTTAAACACGAGAACACAATTAACACGATTAATTAAACATGTTTTGTAACACTCGATCCTAAATTATCTGTGATATATCATTCACATGCTTTGGATAACATGTTTGTATATTGAATTGCCCTGAAAAATAAGTTAAATGACTGTATTGCCCTTAATGGTACGGTTCAATTAAATAAGTCTTGAACTAATTTAAAAAGAGAATCGAGGATGAATTTGAGAAAACTAAAACCCATGGATTGATTTAAAATGAGGATTCAGAGTTTGAGGTTTGATTTGGAGTTAATCCGGACTTTAAGTATTCTAGAGGCAAAATGGTAATTTGCCACTTCATGACGAATATGAAATTTTCAAAAAAAAAGATTTTTTTAATCTCGTTTGATTAAGATTGATTATATTAGACTTATTGGAGTATAATTTGAGGGTTTGGCAGTGAAAAAGTTTAATTTCAGTGATTTCTGGAGTGTAGGGGCAAAATCGTAATTTTACCACTCGTAGACAAAATTTGAGATTTTGGGAGAATTTAGATCAAATTTGACAAATTGGAGAATGGTATGAGTATAAGGGATGAAAAATATGTCTATGGGCAATTTTTCAGTTTTTGGGGCAAAAATGTAATTTTTGACTTCTACGGGGGCAAAAGTGTAAATTTTGAAATTTACTCCACCAAGACTTTGGATAAGTCTTAGAATTTTATTTAAGCTATGGATATGTGGGACAAGTGTATGGTGAAAATTTGGAAACAAAAGGATGGCTAGAATTTAAGAAATTAATAAAACAAAAAAATGAATAAAATAATATTATATTATTTTAGCCTTTAAAAAGGTCAAAATTTCCAAAATTCTCATCTTCTTCAAGCCATCCAAACCAGGAGAGAAAAGGGAGAAAAGAAATAAGAACTCTAGCTGAAAATTTTGGGGAAAATCAAGAAAAATCAAGAAATCAAGCATTAAAAAGGTAAATTTCATTGATTTTCCTTGTGATTTTCACTACCCATACATTTTTTTCTCATTTTCATGCAAAATTAGAAAGTGGGTATGGACACCCATGCTAGTCAAACCTCCATGGATGAGTTTTGAGCTTGAGTTGTGGTTGATTTTAGTTGAATTAAGTGATTTTAGTTAGGTTATATTGAAATATAGCAAAAATAAGCTAGAGAAATAATTTTCTCCCATTGAAACCCATTATGCCGAATTTTCTAGGGGAATATTGGCTGCTGATCTTGATGTTTATTTGAGGAATTATGATGAATAATGATGAATTATGAGCCTAGAAAAATAATGGGAATTTTCGGAGCAAAAATACGAATTTTTACCCACTAGAGGTATTTTCGTAATTACTGTCGAGACTGATAATTTGCACCACACTGAGGAACATTAAGTCAATTTGGGTGCAATTGAGGTATAGAAACTGAAAAAAATTAATTTGGAGTTTAAACGGACGCGTATATCGATTTATCGGGTAAAAGANGTTTAGGCAAAATTTAGACCTTTTGCATTTCATACCATGCATTAGTGATCTAAATTAGTTAGTTCAATTTAAGGGCAACGTAGTAAATTCCTTGATTTTATATTGTGTCAAGGTGGTATGCCTTTCGACAAAGACAAGAAAATTACGCCTGGGGATAACTAAGCTGAGTACACCCGAAATCTGAACTTTTGAAACCTGTGAGTAAACCTATTATCGTCTAAATTATTTAGAGTAGTTTTTATTCAATTTTGTGATTTGTGAAAATTATTTTAAATGATGAATTTCTTGTTTTATGAGAAGAATATGAATTTATAAAATAAATGGAATTATAAAATAAATTGATTTGCAAATAGAATATTGGATTTGAAAATTTGAGTAATTGGAGACCATGTGATTTATTGTAAATTATGATTTGAATTAAATGACTTGTGATAAATTGGCATGATTGGTTGAATTTATACTTGTGTTAAAAAATATGAACTGTCTGTTTTGCCTTGATAAATTGGTTAGTAATGTAATTGCCATGCTTTGCCATTGAAATTTGATCAATTGGTGGATTAAAGATTAGCTACTGCAATGGCGAGGTTCCGTGGACCAGCCTATTAGAGGGGCACGGTAAACTCCTTTATATTTTCACCTCGATCGTAGAAGTGCGTAGGGTATCTCCTGAGGTGGGCTTTTTGAGTGCACTTCACGTTAACCACCACGTGAAGTGAGACTCAGTCAACGCCAAGGAACGACTATTTTTTTTTTAAATAAAAACAAGTTTTATGATTATATAAAATTTTTCACAGCCTTGACGGACTTGGTTGGGTACCCCTGGTCCAGGTGTCCCCGAGTACAGGATTTGGCATGAGCCAAGTTTTGAGAAATTCACGAGCCATATTGATTATTTGGTTGAAATGAATATTCGTGTTGTGAAAATTTTGCTGAAATGAATTATTTTTAATTGTCTCCCTTTACTCGTCTTAAGATTATTTAGATGATGTTTGTTTACTCACTGAGATTTTATAATCTCACCTTTTTTTATCCTATCATTTCAGGCCGGGTTAGCCTGTAGATAGCAGACATCGTCAAGAACTATAGTTGGCCATGCTACTTCAAAAATTGTAGGTTTACTGTCTTTACTACTTTTGTTCATTTGTGGGCCCACGTAGCACTGTAAATTAAATTTCATACTTTGGTTTTTCGTATTATAGTTTGTATAAATATATTAAACTTTTACGCTACTAAAAAATCATTTTCAGAATACTCTATAAATATTAATTTGCTAAGAAAATAGAATATTTTGTCGAATATTTTTATTTTATTTAAATGGTTATAATTCCATTTTAAATCACATTTTAGACATTCAAATTTAATTTCGATTTCGAAATATGCATTTCTCGCTTAAGTACTACATGTTGGTCAAATTTGAAATTTTTGACGAAAAATGATCAAAATGCCCTTGCGAAGTGAAATTTATTTTTCCACTGTTTCAAATCGAAAAAAGGCTTAAAAGCCTCTAAAATACGACATTTGGCAACGATTAACCACAAGGGAGATAAGAAACTGATATGAAAGCCTTGCGAGGTCTCGCTATGGTATTCGGGGGATAAGTGCCTATCGGGACATCGCGGCGGTTGTCACGGACTCAAGGATGGTTCCGGGTCGTGACATGTTTAAACGTGTTCCTCGTGTCTTGAACATGTCAAACACGACAAGACACAAAACACGTTAAGGCTAAACCTAAACCTGTTTAACCCCGTGTCGTGATAACGTATTGTGTCTAAAATTGCCAGGTCTAGTTATGAGTATCTAATAAATACACATTTACTAAATTTGGAGCCAAATTTCCTATACTAATTAGATGAGTGATATACATACCGTGCTGATCCTCAAGAATGTAAGCCTTCCAAATTGGGCTTACTCTAATTCCATAACTCATATGGAGTTGCGGGAATAGATTTTGAGGATACATGATTGAGGATACTTGCAATAGTCAAAAGGCATCTCCCTAAAAACTTATCGAAAGGTTGGCTTGTGCCATCATCGCCTTAACCATGTCTAACAAGGTATGATTACTTTTCTCTACAACACCACTTTGTTAAAAGTTCTAGGTTATCAACATATTCTGTTTTCCTCACATAATTCTTTAAATTGATCAAATAGGTATTCTCAACCTCTATCAATGTGAAAAACCTTAAATTTCCTTTCTTTCTGATTCTCAACTTTTACCATAAAGCATTTGGAACAATTCAACGCTTTAAAACAATGAGACAACAAAAATACAGATCCATATCATAAGTAATCATCTGTGAATGTAATGAAATAGGATGCACCACTACATGCCTTTACATCATAGGCCCACAAATCCAAATGGATAAGTTCTAGAATATGGGTGGCCTTTTTAGCCTTCCTAAAAGGCTTTTTATTGGACTTACCAGCAAGACATGGCTCACATGTAGGAAGTTTAACTTTAGCATGTGAGCCCAATAACCTTTCTCTAGCCAATCTAGACATTTTATTTTACCCGATATGTCCTAATCTAGCATGTCATTTCACAAAATCATTTATAACATTAGAAGAAGAACTTGAAACAAAAGCAATATCATTATTAGAATCCAAATCTAACATAATCATATCATCTTTAAAATAACCTTGACCAAAAAAAGTGTCTTCAAGAAAAATAGACAAACTATAATTCTTGAAAGTAAAATTAAATCCTAAATCCATCAATGCTAAAACTAAAAGTAGATTACATCATACAGATCAAGTATGAAGCACATCATGTATGAGCCATTTTCGCTCATTACGCAATGTGAGTTGGTAAGTTCCTACTCTTCGGATCTCTTCCTGTACTCCGTTCCTCATCATGACAAAGTATCTACCCATTGGTAAACAATGGTAATCTACATATTCTGCACAGTTGCAGGTAATGTGCTTGGTTGCTCTTATATCTACAATCCAACCAAGGAGAAAATACATAAGTTTTAAAGTGGTTTAAAGGACGAACCTTTTTAGGCTTAATGCACTCTTGAGCAAAATGCCTCTTCTTACCACAGTTAAAGCATTTCAACTTGGACTTATCCTTTTTCCCACCATGCTTTCCTCTTTGGTGCTTGGTGACTCCATCACTTTTGGGCCTTAGATTTCCAATTTTTTCATTCTTTTGTTGCCTCTTTCACTAAGGAACATACCCATTGCGATTTCCAAATTGAGCTATCAAGGCAATACAATGAAGGGATACAATGAAGGGATAGCGTCTTTATGTCATTAAAAGTCTTTATCCCTTCATTGTATGTCAATAAAATCTTAACATGTCCCTATGAAGACTCAAGGAGTAACCAGATGACAACTAAGACTTGTTGCTCATCTATGAGATCATAGCCAGGTGCTTTTATCTCTCATCATGGCTGACATAGCCCTTAAGTGCTTAGCCATAGAGTGCTTAAAGTCCATCACATATTGATTGAACCTAAGTGTTAAGGCACAAAGCCTCATAGCTATGGTTCCACCATTCTTGAATTTCAGTTGTTCCCACAACTATTTAGCAGTTGAGAAGCTCTCAAACTCTCTAATGAAATCATTATGCATGCAGCTTAACATGGCAAAGCATGCACTTCAGTTTTTCTTATACCAAATGTCATAGGCCTTGTAGTTATAGTGATGCTGAGTAGTGTTTTTACTTTCAGGTAGGTTCATCTCTTTGGTCAGATGATCAAGCAACTCTTGCTCATTGAGAAGATACTGTGTCAAACCCTACTTTGTAAAATAATTATAATGTCATTCACATGCTCAATAGAATGTTTGTATATTTAGCAAGTTCGAGAAATCGTTAAAAGACGATATTGCCCCTAATGGTACCATTGAGTCGATTAAGCCTCGAACTAGTTCAAATAGGAATTTTAAGGTGAAATTAAGAGTTTCACAGTTCAGGGATGACTCAAAATGGTAATTCGGAGTTCGAGGATCAATTCGGAGTCAAATCGAAATTTTCACTATCTAAGGGTAAAATCGTAATTTTTCCACCCGCGGCTAAAATTTGAGATTTTGAGAGAATTTAGATCACATTTGACAAATTGGAGAATGGTATGAGTATAAGGGATGAAAAATATGTCTATGGGCAATTTTTCAGTTTTTGAGATAAAAATGTAATTTTTCACTTTACGGGGGCAAAAGTGTAATTTTTAAAAATTTACTCCACCAAAAACTTTGGAAAAGTATAGAAATTTCATGGAACACATGGATAAATGAAGAGGATTGAGTGGTAGAAAAAGAAAGTAAAAAAGATGGCTAGAAAAAAATAAAATAATAAAATATTCAAAAGGTAAATAAAATAATAATATTTTATTAAACCTATTAAAATGCTTGAAAATTCCAGAATTCTTCATTGGGAGGGTCAGCCAAAACCAGCAGGAGAGAGAGAGAAATAAGAACAAACCCTAGAGTGAGAAAATTCAAAGAAAAAGTGTGATTTTTTAAGGAATCAAGTGTTTAAAGGTATGATTTTTCAAGCTTAGCTTAAGATTTATCATTTCCATGCATTTCTCCTTATTTTCCATGGTTAAATTATGTGTTTTGATGATGGATTCAAATCTGATCATATGGGTTTAGAGAGCGAAAGTTGTTAGATTAATTTGATTTTGAACTATGTTAGTGTTTAGTGTTAGTTTAGCATGTTTATGAGTAAAACAACAAGAAAAATATTCATTTTCTCCATGAATTTCTCAAGGCCGAATCTAGCCAATGGTGTGTGAGGATGAGGTTGACTTTATTTTAAGAGAATTAGATGGAAAAATGATGAATTATGAGGTTGGAAATTAAATGAGAATTTTTGGTGTAAAAAATTGAAATTTTTACCCAGTAAGGGTAAAAGTGTAATTTATGATCTGAACTGATAAATTGGACCACATTCACAGTCATTGAGGTATTGTGGATATAATTGGATAATTGAAATTGAAATGGATGGAATTGGAGTTGAATTGGAGATTTTAGAAATTTACACCGTATATAGGCGAGTTAGGTCGGACACTGTGATTAAGTGATTGTCCAAACATTTCACACCCTATCTAGTGCATACGCATGGATAAGAGCCTGAAATAATATATATTGATTTGACACAAATTATTGAATTTTTTTGTGTCATGTATTGTGGATAGGTGGTGAGCTATCTGATACGGGTAAAAGACTACACCCGAAGATTGAGAATAGGAGTATATCTACTTCTAGTACAGTGAGTAAACTTACTATCGTCTTAATTATCTAGAGTAGATTTATTTAATTGTGTGATTTTATGGAAAAATGGTTTAATTGGAAAATTATTGTGTTTTATGGGAAAATGGGATTTTATAAAATAATTTTATAAAATTTTTGAAAATTTAATAATGATTTCAAAAATAAAGTAATTGGAGACCTATACTGTCACGACCCGGCACTCCCTTCGAGCCCGTGACAACGGTCGCGAAGTCTCGGTAAATATTCATTACCCGGTATGTCAACCGAAACCTCGCAAGGCTCTTGAATCAGTTTTCCACTTCCCCTATGAGCAATAGTTACTAAATATCGAATTTTAAGAGAATATAAACTATTTTAGATCGAAAACAATCAAAATAAAATTTTGACCACATAGGGGTATTTTGGTCATTTTTACCTGAAAATTTCGAAACCTGATAAAAATACAACGTATGGTAGAAAGATATCCATTTCCGATTAAAAATAAATTTTTGTAATCTAAATCATCCATTTGGAGTGAAAAGTTGGCTAATTAGACTAAATAAAAATATTCGATAATATATTCCATTTTCTTATAAAATAATTTTTATAAAACTATGCATAAATAATTTTTGTAGCGTGAGAACAAAATAAATTCATACACATAGTGATACAGTAAACCAGGTATTCAAAATTATCCTACAGTGGCATATGGGCCCCGAGATAACCAAAAGTGTGCAATAAGGTAGACCTACGATTTTTAAGGAAGTAAGTCCAAAAGAAATCCTTGATGAAATCGACTGCCTACAGACTATCTTGAACCTAAAATGGTTAAAAAGAAAGGGTGAGTTTTCATAAACTCAGTGAGTAAACAAAGCTCGTCATTAACTTCTAAAGTCGAGTAAATGGAGACAGTTAACTTTTCATCATACCATAATCCACAACATTTTGTACTTGTTTCAAATCATATATATATAAAACAACACATTTCATTATAATACACATCTCGACTTATAAGTTTCTCAAAAACTTGGCTTGTGTCAAAAATCATACTCGGTGATACCTTGGCCGAGGCATTCAACCGGGTCTGCCAAGGTTATTAAGTTAACAACTACTCATAAAAACATAATTTAGCCATCCCTTGGCGTTGGCAGAATTCATCCTCAAATGGTGGTTCAACGTGAAGTGAACTCTATCATACCTTAAGAGATATCCTCCGCGCCTCTCATACTAAGGTCAATATAACGGGGTTCACCGTGCCCCTCTAATAGGCTGGTCCACGGAAACCCACCTACTGCAGTGGCTAATTAAATAACCCACCAATCAATAAAATTTTGACATCATAACGTGGCTAACATAATACTACCTAGCCTGTCAAAGGAAAACAACAGTTTATATATTTCACAACTCAAAAACCCAGCCACATATGTCATCACGTAT
>NC_030855.1:3956278-3959773 GCF_000208745.1 Theobroma cacao | reverse complement strand
CGCACTTACTTCTACGTATTTATTATTTTGGATGATCAAAATCTTCCATATAAATGTTATGCACACAAAAATAGCACTAAGTATATCATAATTTTCATATGCTTCCAAGAAATACTGCAATAATCTTTTCAACAAAGCATCGTACTTCGGCAGTAATTTCCAAGAAAGGTTGGAGGAGTCACAAATGGTCTCTCTTAAAACCCAATCTCTTTTAACAAAATTACATAGACATATAATCACCATACTATCTTTTCGCATACAATTTTACTTAACAAATAAGTAAAATAATTACATCATACATTTTATAAATTTTACCTAACAAATAAGTAAAATATTACAATCAGACAAAATGTACTCATACGACATATAGCATTTTACAACATATGTAAAATAATTGATTTAACAAACATTTGATAAATTCACTCAAACCATATATATGTTTTAGAAGAAAAATAATTTCTAATATACAACATATAAGTAAAAAAAATATGGTTAATTAACATATTAATTAACTCTATTTATAATGCATGTGAATTTAATAAAATATTAACATACCAAAAACATAAATAATATTTTGAATTTTTTTGTCAAATTGTAATTACCAAAAAATTTTAAGGTCATTTTATAAAAATAGAAACTTTTGAGACAAAAATGTAATTTTGAAAAAATATATCCATAGGCGCCATGTGGTTGCCATATCAAGCCCGTTATGGCTATGTCCAAACCCTTTTGGTCGTTACTATCTATCGTACTCTCATTTTAAAGATGCTTTCTTGGTGTAGTGATTGAAGGGTATTTTTAAAAGTCTCAACGACTTTGTTAGTGCATGTTCAAATCCTGCTAGTTGCATTTTCTTTCTCCAATTTTTTTTTTTGTTTTGTTGCCATCCATAGGGTGCCACGTTGCCTTAGACCAATGCACCTATTTGCATTGGATTAAAGCCTACTCCTTCCCCATATCAATTTCAGCAAAACAAATTTGTAATATTATTTTTTATGATATATATATATAAAAATACATATAATATATCGTTAGAAGGTTAAAAAAATAGAACATAACTATTACAGCTTTATACATAATAGATCATATACTAATAATTTAAATTAAACAAAAGCATGACCAAAACATGCTTTCAAAATATACACAAATTAAAAAGATGAAAGCAAGCCAAAACCTACTCTGATACCATTGTTGGGAGCTGGGCCTCCTTTTTCAAATGACTATTCCACTCCCTTTCTAATCGAAGAAGCTTGCCTTACGAATCCTCCTTCGTGCACACAATGAATCCTCCTCAATGCTCACAACGATCTCTTCACTTTCATTGTTATGGAGCAGCTACTAGAGTCTTCCACAAGAAATTACACGTTCCAAAACTCTTTAACCTTAATGATGCCTCAAGATTGAAGAGAAAAAAAAGGGAAAAGAGTCTTTGATTTTTTCTGACTTACAGAACAACTCACATTCACTGTTGGTTGAATGAAAAAATCATTATGTCTGTTCACTATTTATAGATGTGTTCAAGATATAAAGATAGGATTTTTTTTAAAATTTAAACAAATTAAATTTAAATATAATGGATTATTACGTAGATAATTCTTATTTAATTTAAACAAATTAAATTTATATTTATATTTAAACAAATTATTTTTAAATTTATATCTTATCCCAAATGTTTTTCAATTATTCAATTAAGAAATATCATAACAATATTCAACAAGAATTAATTAATATTTTTTACTTATTCACAAATAATTAACAAAGTTGCATGTCACGTGGACGCATTACATTTAAATGCAACATGAATTAATTATGTCACGACCCGAAACTCTCATCGGGCCCATGACAATCGCCATGACGTCCCGATAGGCACTCATTACTCCGATTGCCGATCGAAATACCGCAAGACTTAGCATCAGCTTCCTCATCTCCCCGGTGAGCGATAGTTATTAAATCTTGCATTTCAAGAAATCATAAAGTTGTTTTCAAATCAAAATAATAAAATATTATTTTTTGGCTCACAAGGGCATTTTCATCATTTTTCTTCAATAATACCGAAACTCGCCAAAAACATGGTGTAAAAGCTAAATATGTTCATACATATTTTAAATCAGATAACTAAAGTATAAATTTCTTTTACAATGACACGTGGGCCCTAAACTAACCAATAAGATGCGAGTCTGTGAACCTATAGTTTTGACAATGCAAGGCTAACTGAAGTCCTTGATGCAATCGGCTATCTACCGGCTATCCCAAACCTGAAATGTGGGGAATTGAGGGTGGTGAGATTATAAAATCCCAGTGAGTAAACAGACACCATCTAAACTATCTAAAGACGAGTAAATTAAGACAATTAAAAAATAATTAATTTCAGCAAATTTTTCACATCACGAATATTCATTTCAACCAAATAATCAATATGGCTTGTGAATTACTCAAAACTTGGCTCATGCCAAATCCTGTACTCGGTGACACCTGGACCAGGGGTATCCAACCGAGCTAGCCAAGGCTGTTAAAAATTCATATTTCGCATAAATCATATTTTTATTTTGAAACATAGTCGTTCTTTGACGTTGGTTGAGTCTCACTCTCACGCGGTGGTCCACGTGAAGTGCACTAAAAAAGCCCACCTCAAGAGATACCCTACGCTCCTCTACGATCGAGGTGAGAATATAAAGGAGTTTACTGTGCCCCTATAATAGGCTGGCCCACGGAACCCCCCACTACTGCAGTCGCTAATCTTTTATCTACCACTTGATTTATAAAATCTTTTTCTGCATGACATGACAATTTATCGCAACCTAGCCTCTTAGGGCTAAATACACAGTATAAATAATTCTAACACCAAAATCAATTTAGCCATTCATGCTCATTTATTGTCATAAGCCATTCAATTTAAAACCATACATTTACAACACAAGCAAGCAGTCTCCAATTACTCTATTTTCAAAACCAGTATTCGATTTTTCAGAAAATTTATAAAATCATTTTATAAAATCACAATTTCTCTTAAAACATAGCAATTTACCATTTAAACCCATTTTTCATAAAATCACACAATTGTATAAAACTATTCTAGATAATTAAGACGATAATAAGTTTACTCACATTTTTTGAAAACTAAATTCAGGTACTCCAACTATTACTCCTCGAGTGTGATTTCTTTGCCCTTGCCAGAGGATTCGCCACCTTGACAAATTGTACAATTAAGAGGTTTACTGCTTTGGTACTAAATCAAAATAAACTAATTTATACTACTAATGCATGATATGAAGTGCAAAATGTCTAAATTTTGCCTAAACGAGATGTTAGCCTATTTCGGTCTTTTACCCGATAAATCGATATACGCGTCCGTTTAAACTCCAAATTAATTTTTTTCAATTTCTATACCTCAATTGCACCCAAATTGACTTAATGTTCCTCAGTGTGGTGCAAATTATCAGTCTCGATAGCAAATTACGAAAATACCCCTAGTGGGTAAAAATTCGTATTTTTGCT
>NC_030855.1:3948998-3952721 GCF_000208745.1 Theobroma cacao | reverse complement strand
TTTGACTCCAAATTGACCTTCAAACTCCGAATCACCATATTAAACCATTCTGGGACTTTAAAATTCTTAATTTCATCGTGAATTCTCTATTTGATCTAGTTCGAGGCTTAAATCAACTTTGTTGTACGTTTAGGTACAATATTGATTTTTGTAAATTTTTCGGGACTCTCTTAGCATGCAAACATGCTATCCATCACATGTATGTCATGACAAATATTTTTGTATAAAGTCGGGCTTGTCATCTTCTCCCCCACTTGGATTAACCATATGATCCTTCTTCTTGACTGATTTCGATATCCGGCTAAATATTAATATTTTAATATTATTTCATTAATAAAATATTATTTTATTCTAAAAATTTTATCCTGTCTCCTTGGTACCCGAAATACCTTATTATGCCTCACTTTCGAAATATTTTATCTTAAACTACTCCTTTCGTCTTTTATCACTTTTAAATATTTTAATTGACCTCAATTTGCATTCAATCAACTTTATTTATCACCATATCAAAGTATGGGGTATTTCATCCAAAGTCTTGGTGGAGTAATTTTTGAAATTTACACTTTTGCCCTTGTAAAAGTCAAAAATTACAATTTTACCCCAAAAACTGAAAAATTGCCCATAGACATATTTTTCATCCCTTATACTCATACCATTCTCCAATTTGTCAAATTTGATCTAAATTCTCTCACAATCTCAAATTTTGTCCGTGGGTGGAAAAATTACGATTTTTGCCCCTACACTCCAGAAATCACCGAAACTAAACTTTTTCACTACCAAACCCTCAAATTATACTCCAATACTCAAATCATACTCCAATAAGTTAAATGGGGCCAAAAAACATCTTTTCTCAAAATTCTCATTTTGTCCCCAAGTGGCAAATGATCATTTTGCCCCTAAATAGTGAAAATTTCAGTTTAACTCCAAATTGATCCTCGAACTCCGAATTACCATTTTGAGTCATCTCAGAACTGTGAAACTCTTAATTTCACCTCAAAATTTCTATTTGAACTAGTTCGAGGCTTAATCGACTTAATGGTACCATTAGGGGCAATATCATCTTTTAACGAATCCTCGAACTTCCTAAACATGAAAACTTTCTATTGAGCATGTAAATGACATCGTAATTATTTTATAGAACAGGGTTTGACAAATTAAATGCCTTAGCATCTTCAAAATATTTAAATGCCTTCGCATCTTTGGAAATATTAGGTGCCCTAACACCTCAGGATATTATAGGTACCATAGTACCTTTGGAATTTGGACCATAGATCTTAGCACAAACAAACCCTTGCCTTATTATTAGATGCCTTAACATCTTTAGAATATTTAGATGCCTTAGCATCTTTGGAAACATTAAGTACCTTAGCACATTTGGATATTGTAAGTACCATTATACCTTTGGATTTGGTTAGGTGTGGTAACACCTTTTGATTCTGATGTGGATAATTGGTTTGAAGCATGATCATATGTGAATTATTTCGCTCATATATTATATTACTTATATGCTTATTTTAAAATACACTTATTATTATGGTTGAGGCATTTGGCATAATGTATGTTGGAACATTTGGTTGAGAATTTCTTGGGTTTAAATCCTTGGTAAGAATATATTACCAAATATAGAACTATTGATGCTTGGAACCTTAGAAGTGTTAAATTTGGAAAGGAATTTGATTGCAAGGAATTAGAGGTTAAATTGAGACGTTTTAAGGCCAAATTCTAGAAGAGTTAAGGTTGACCCCTCCAAGGAGAAGTCAACCCTAGCAAAACAGAACACTTGGATAATGTTTTGTCATAAGGTCAATCCCCATCAAAGTGAAGTAGACCTTAATAGTGGAAAATGCAATGTTTACGGATGTGCAACCCTGTTTGAAGATTTTGTTTATGTATCTGTAAACTATGATTATAGGGTACTTTAAGCATGATTTTGGGCATTTAAAAAGATGTTTAATTCCCTTGTTTAAATGCATTTAATCAAGTTTGAACTTGGTTTGGAAATTGGAATGTTTTATTTAAATATGTTTACTCAAAACTCTTTTATTTTACTTGTTCTCCTGTAAAGCCCGACCTTATAAAATACTAGTCATGACATACATGTGATGATAGCATGATTGTATGCTAGAAGAGTCTCGAAAAATTTACAAAAGTCGGTATTGTACCTAGAGGTACAACAAAGTTGATTTAATCCTCGAACTAGATCAAATAGGAATTTTAAGGTGAGATTAAGATCGTCACAGTCCAAGGATGACTCAAAATGGTAATTCGAAGTTTGAGGATCAATTTGGAGTCGAATCGAAATTTTCACTAGCTAGGGGCAAAATGGTCATTTGCTACTTGGGGACAAAATGGTAATTTTTAGAAAAGATTTATTTGTCGCCATTTGACTTAATGGGGTATGATTTAAGGTTTAGAAGTGAAAAATTTTAATTTCGGTATAATTTGGAGTATAGGGGTAAAATGGTAATTTTGCCTCTCTAAGGGCAAAATTGTAATTTTCCACCACCAGGACAATTTTCCAGCACATGGTCTTCCTTTATCCTCATTTTTGACCTTTGACTAATCATGTGGTGGAGATAAAATGTTTAAATTTTTAAAACTTTAAAAATGGACCAATAAGAAAATGCCATGTGTCAAGCTTAGGATATTTTATTATTTAACTTAAAAATCAGCATAAATCCACCCATTACTCTCCAAATATTCGGCCAAGCAAGGAAGAAAGGGAAAGAAAGGAAGAACAAACCCTAGGTGAGGAATTTCAAGAGAAAAAGTGTGGAAAATCAAGTAAAACAAGTGAAAAAGGTAGGATTTTTCTACTTAAGCTTGAAATCTATTTTCCTTCAGCATTTCTCCTTATTTTTCATGCTTAATTTACATGTTTTTATGATGAATTGTGTAAAGCCCGACCTTATAAAATACTATTCATGACATACATGTGATGATAGCATGATTGCATGCTAGGAGAGTCCTAAAAAATTTACAAAAATCGGTATTGTACCTAGAGGTACAACAAAGTTTATTTAATCCTCGAACTAGATCAAATAGGAATTTTAAGGTGAGATTAAGAGTTTCACAGTTCATGGATGACTTAAAATGGTAATTTGGAGTTTGAGGATCAATTTGGAGTCAAATCGAAATTTTCACTAACCAGGGGTAAAATGGTCATTTACCACATAGGGACAAAATTGGAATTTTAAAAAAGACTTTTTTGGCCCCATTTGACTTATTGGAGTATAATTTGACTTATTGGAGTATGATTTAAGGTTTAGAAGTGAAAAATTTTAATTTCGGTATAATTTGGAGTATAGGGGTAAAATGGTAATTGTGCCACCTCAGGGGCAAAATTGTAATTTTCCACCACCAAGATATTTTTTCCAGCACATGGTCTTCCTTTATCTTCATCTTTGACCCTTGACTAAACATGTGGTGGAAATAAAATGTTTAAATTTTTAAAATTTTAAAAATACACCAATTAGAAATTGCCATGTGTCAAGCTTAGGATATTTTATTATTTAACTTAAAAATCAGCACAAATCAGCCCATTATTCCCCAAATATTCAGCCAAGCAAGGAAGAGAGGGAAAGAAAGGAAAAACAAAACCTAGGTGAGGAATTTCAAGAGAAAAAGTGTGGAAAATCAAGGAAAACAAGTGAAAAAGGTAGGATTTTTCAACTTAAGCTTGAAATCTATTTTCCTTAAGCATTTCTCTTTATTTTCCATGCT
>NC_030855.1:3944326-3948588 GCF_000208745.1 Theobroma cacao | reverse complement strand
TTTAGATAGTTACCAGTGCATTTTTGCATTCCATATCATGCATTGGTAGTCTAAATTAGTTTAATTTTGATTTAGTACCAACTTGGTGAAATTCTCGATTTTGTACTGTGTCAAGGTGGTGAGTCCTCCGATAAAGGCAAGGAAATTGCATCTGATGACCAGTATACAGAGTGCTTCGAAAGTCTGCATTCTAGACATTGTGAGTAAACTTACTGTCATTTTAATTATCTAGGGTAGTTTTTAGATGCTTTCATGAATTCTATGAAAAAAGGAATTTAAAAAGGTAAATTTTCATGTTTTATGAATAAATGAGTTTCAATGAAATTAATTTATAAATTGTTTTGGAATTAATAATGATTTTGAAAAATAGAGTACACGGAGACTGTTAATTGTGGTAATTTGATTGTTTAAATTGACTGGCGTATGATAAATCGAGCATGATTAGCTAGTTGGCAATTGTATTGAAATGCGAATTGTTTGGTTGCCTTGAAAAACTGCGAATTACAAAATTGCCATATCATGTTATTGAGTTTTATTATATGGTGGATTATATATTAATTAATCACTACAGTAGGGGGTTTCTGTGGATCAGCCTTTTAGAGGGGCACGGTAAACCTCATTATATTCTTACCTCGAACGGAGAGGCGCGTAGGGTATCTCCTGGGGTAAAGTTTAGGGTTCACTTCACGCTAAACCACCACGTGAGGGGGAACTCAGCCAACGCCAAGGAACGACTATGTTTTCAAAACAAAAACATGATTTATGTGAAATGTGAATTTTAATAGCCTTGGCGGTCTCGGTAGGATGCCTCGACCAAGGTATCCCCGAGAATGGATTTATGGCACAAACCTAGATTTTTATAAGATTCATAAGCCTCTTTACATGTTTTGAACAAAATGTGTTCTAATGTTATAACCCAGTTTATGATAATTTACTTTATTGTCTCCATGTACTCAACTCTAGATGTTTATGATGATGTCTGTTTACTTATTGGGATTTTAGAATCTCACCACCCTCCTTTCCACCCATTTCAAGTTCAGTATAGACTGTAGATAGCTGATCTCATCGAGGACTACCGTTGGATCTGTATTTTTTCAAACTGTAGGTTCACAGTCCTCTTTACTTTTATTTATTCGGGGGCCCTCTTGTTATTGTAAATTAAATTAAATATTTTGGCTTACTGTATTTAAGTATGTATAAATTTATTTAGCTTTTACGCTATAAAAATTATTCACGTATAACTCTATAAATATTGTTTTATTAGAAAATAGAATATTTTACTTAATATTTCTTTTATTTTCTTATTATATTCAAATAACCATAATTTCGTTTTAAATGAAGATTTTAAACTTTTAAACTCATTTTGAATATGAATTATGTGTTTTGTACTTGTATATTACGTTTTAGCCAGTTTTAAAATTTTTGAGAAAAATGACCAAAATACTCCTGTGAGATGAAAAATTAATATTTTATTTGTTTAAAGTTGGAAATAACTTAAAATCTTTTAGAACACGATATTTGACAATGATTGCTCACAAGGGAACAGAAAAACTGATAGTAAAGCCTTGCGGGGTTTCGGGTTTACATTCCGGGCAATGAGTGTCTACCAGGACACCGTGGCGGTTGTCACGGGCTCGAGGGGAGTACCGGGTCGTGACAATTCGATTGGTATCAGAGCTTTTGGTTTTAAAGATCAAAGTTTTTAGTTTTAAAGTTGTTTTAAAAATTTACAATATTAGTGTGGCCCCGGATTAAGTTAAGTTAGGTTAGGTTGAATAGAATGCATGCATCTGCATATAGAGCCTAAGGTTACCTAAACTTGCTCGTATTTTTTATATATAGATTACAATGCCTCCTCGACGCGGAAGCCCACCTCTCACTAGATCGGTTGGGAGGGGAAGAGGTCGTTCCCAACGTCATCAGCCAGATATAGTAGAGGAGGAATCAGCTGCATCTACCATTCGAGTAGCACCTGCTGCTAAGCAGACAGATAGTCCTCCACATCCTCCATCTCTTCAGCCACCTACAGGTATTCCCGCCATGCCTACTGGGGCAGCACAAGCATTGGCAGCTTTCTTTGCCGCAATGGCTGGTCAAGCTCAAACTGGTCAAGTTTCACCTGTAGTGCCTCTAGCTACTCCTTTAGTTCCACCACCAGTACAGGATGTATCCATTTCCAAGAAGCTGAAGGAGGCTAGGCAATTGGGTTGTGTATCTTTTACGGGTGAGTTGGATGCCATTGTGGCAAAAGACTGGATTAATCAAGTTTCAGAGACTCTCTCTGATATAGGATTAGACGATGACATGAAGCTGATGGTGGCTACGAGATTATTAGAGAAAAGGGCTCGTACTTGGTGAAATTCGGTGAAGTCCCGTTCCGCTACTCCTCATACATGGTTCGATTTTCTCAAGGAATTCGACGGTCAGTATTTAACTTATTTCCATCAGAAAGAAAAGAAGAGAGAATTTCTGAGTTTGAAACAGGGAAATCTAACTGTAGAGGAGTACGAGACTCGTTTTAACGAGTTGATGTTATATGTGCTAGATCTGGTGAAATCTGAGCAGGATCAGGCTAACTATTTCGAGGAAGGGCTCCGTAATGAGATTAGAGAGCGAATGATAGTGACTGGTAGGGAGCCACATAAGGAAGTGGTACAGATGGCTTTACGGGCTGAGAAGCTTGCGACTGAGAATAGGAGGATTCGGACTGAGTTTGCAAAAAGGAGGAATTTTGGTATGTCTTCTAGTCAGCCAGTAAAAAGAGGCAAGGACTTAGCTACTTCAGGGAGCACTACTTCTGTTTCCGTGACATCTCCTTGACCTCCATTTCCAGCATCACAGTAGAGACCTTCGAGGTTTAGCAGATCTGCTATGACTGGTTCTGGGAAGAGTTCCGGAGGTTCTGATAGATGCAGAAATTGTGGGAATTATCATAATGGGCTATGTAGAGGGCCAACAAGATGTTTCCAATGTGAACAGACGGGTCATATTAGGAGTAATTGCCCACAGTTAGGACGAGCCACTATAGCTGCATCATCTCCACCAACTCGCACTGATATACAGATGAGAGATTCTTTTGGGTTACCACCGAGACAGGGAGTAGCCATACTGTCCGGTGTGGAGAGTAATACCCTGTCACATCCACCTTCAAGACCACAGACTCGTACCGCGACAAGAGTTTTTACTGTGACAGAATATGAGGCACGAGTCCGACCTGAAGCAGTGACAGGTACTATGTCTTTATTTGATAAAGATGCTTATGTTTTGATAGATTCTGGCTCAGATAGATCTTATGTGAGTATGGCATTTGCATCAATTGCTTATAGAAACCTGTCACCATTAGAGGGAAAAATTGTAGTGCATACCCCTCTAGGAGAACAGTTGATTAGAAATACTTGTTATAGAGACTGTGGGGTAAAGGTAGGTGAGAAAGAATTTAGGGGTGACTTAATTCCTCTAGAGATCTTGGATTTTGATTTAATATTGGGTATGGACTGGTTAACTGCAAATCGGGCGAACGTGGATTGTTTCCGAAAGGAAGTTGTTCTTCGAAATTCAGAAGGAGCAGAGATTGTGTTTGTAAGGGAACGTCGAGTATTACCATCTTGTGTAATCTCAGCCATCAAAGCTTCGAAATTAGTGCAAAAAAGGTATCCGGCTTATTTGGCATACGTGATCGATACTTCAAAGGGGGAACTTAAGTTAGAGGATGTCCCAATAGTAAGTGAGTTTCCTGATGTATTTCCTGATGATTTACCAGGACTACCTCCTGATCGAGAGCTTGAGTTCCCTATTGATTTACTTTCGGGTACCGCACCTATTTCTATTCCTCCATATAGAATGGCTCTAGCAGAGTTGAAGGAATTGAAAGTCCAGTTGCAAGATTTGGTGGATAAAGGTTTCATTCGCCCTAGCATTTCTCCTTGGGGAGCACCAGTCCTATTTGTAAAGAAGAAGGATGGCACTCTTCGATTGTGTATCGATTACCGTCAGCTGAACCGAGTGACCATCAAGAATAAATACCCTTTACCTCGGATAGATGATATTTTTGATCAATTACGAGGTGCTATGGTATTCTCTAAGATTGATTTGAGATCTGCGTACTATCAGTTGAGGATTAAGGAGCAGGATGTACCCAAGACTGCCTTCAGGACGCGTTATGGGCATTATGAGTTTTTGGTGATGCCGTTTGGTTTGACTAATGCCCCGACAGTTTTTATGGATCTTATGAACAGGGTGTTCCATCCATACTTGGATAAGTT
>NC_030855.1:3914255-3927214 GCF_000208745.1 Theobroma cacao | reverse complement strand
CCTTAAGCATTTTCGAATTCTAATTTTCCATAATATATTAGGAAAGTTTAATTATCTGACTTCATTTTCAAGGTCAACTTCTATCATCTTTTGTTCCACTCCTTCATATGAACATAACACCATTCTTCCTTAACTAATTTATAAATTTGTACTTGAAATTGTAAAACTTAAAACTAGATTCTCCCCAAGTACTTTTCAATATTAATACTAATATCACTCTCAACTTACAACTTCTTTTTATAATCACATAACTTAGTGCTTGCTTTAACGAGATCCACAGCAAAACTTCTCTTCAGTATTTCCTTGGGAATATCTATCTTAAACTTATGTCTCACAGCATGTGATCCCTTAACTTGTGATTTAGCCGTTAGGCTTCTCAGCAAGTTTTTAAAATTTTACGTTTCATACTTGCTGTGTATGATATATATTCTAATTTATAACACTTAAATTAAGATAAATAAAAAAATAAAACTCAAGAAAGTAAATGCTAATATTGGTGTATATTATTTTTGTAAAATCAATTCTCTAAACTAGCATTACATAAGTATTGTACCAGTATTGCACAAGTGTTGTACGAGATTAAAACGAATAAGAAAAAATAACTTTAAACAATTCTAACATATAATACTAATAATAATGCTAAACAAAAATATATATATTAAATTCAATAAGCGACAAAAAGCTAATATCAAAACAAATCAAAGTGCCAACAAACAGATTCAATTCTAAAAAAAGACATAAGACAAATTCTAACCCATGTTTACCCATAAATATCGAATTTGATAAGAGAATTATTAAAACGTACAGACATCACCACAAGTAAGAACAAAAACAGCATCACCAATGATAATGTTAAACTAAACATTTGACATTTTCCTTTAAATATTCCTTCATTATCTATTAAAAGCAAATTTAATAATTTTTTACATATTAAATACAACACCAAAACATTATTACTGATATTACCTCAAAAAAATCGAAACGTGACTAGAAAACTTTAAAAGCCGAGCACGACTATCGTTACAAGTTGATAATAAAAAGTGAAATTTAGGGTTTGAGGAGATAAAAAATAACGAAAATTTCAAAAATAAAAATAAAAAATTAAAAAAAAGTTATTCAATAGCCAACTTAAGATATTATACTATATCTTTTATAAATGAAATATTTTATTTTTCTGTTGCATAGTCGACCTAAAAAAATGTATTATAGTTTCAAAAATAACATTGCACAAGTATTGCACAAGATTAAAATGAATAAGAAAAAAATAATTTTAAACAATTCTTGACTATAATGTTAATATTAATTGTAAATAAAATAAAAGCATTTAATTGATAAGAAATATCATGCAACTAAAAAATAATTTTTAAACTCTTTATATTCACAATAACTTTCTTTAATACCTCTTTATTGTTAGCAAAAATTTTGTCTATTATAACACTTTTTTTAATAATTCCATAACTCTTGATATTAACTATTGAGGTAATAAATACCTTTTAAAAATAAGATAAAAAAATATCAATATAAATTTATATAAATATGTGTGTGTGTGTGTGTGTGATAAACTTGACAAAATTAATAGCATACCTTATGACATAAGCACCTTTTTTAAATATCTTTAAATAACTTTCACTCTATACTTAAATAGATATAGTATAGTTCACAAACATACCTTGTATTTCCTAAAAATTATAAAATTATAATTTTAAAAACAAAAGTCTACTTATTTAATCTTATTACGTAAGCAACTCATTCTTTTTTTAACATCATATGAAGATTATCTTTCTTTATTATCGAAGATCTTAAAAAGATATTTTTAGCCAACATAGTGAGATACAAATTCTGAAAACAAATAAAATAATTAAAAAATATAACAAACATATATCCTAATCTAAAGAAAAACTCTAAATTAATAATAATAAAAAAATTACCTTTCAAAAAATATCACTAAACTGAAAGATATTTGTAAAAAGATATCATATTAGGATAATCGAAAAATAGAAAATTAAAAGTAAAACAAAAACTAGTAATAACTAACTAAGTCGAAAAGCATTGAAGCATTTTTTGGTTAAACAATCAATTATTTATATCTAGGGATGTGAACGGGTAGAGTACTCGTTAATTTTGAAGTACCCGAACTCTAACCTTATTAAAAATCAAATACCCTAACTCTATTAACGACTCGAATAATTTTAAAAATTACTACCCTAACCCTAATATATTCTCACTACCCTATAATTATCCTAACCTATTCAAATACCTTATTACATAAAAAATTATTAAAATCTTTTTCATAGGTACCCAATTACCTAATTAACTTTTCTAATATCATAACTTTCCTTTAGATTTATATGTTATAAGTTTATATAAACAAAGGTATATATATTGTAATTAATAATATTATGAGTTATAATTTTTACAATGTTAACACAAAATAGAAAGTAAATATATTCATATTTAAAGTGTATATATATATATATATATATACACACACACACGCATACATAAAAAATATTTTAATATATATAAAATAGTAATTATATTCCTTATAAATGAATCTAATATATATATATATATATATAATATATTAAAAGACATTACAAGGTAATTAATAATTATAGTTTCATGAATTATTTAACTATACGAGTTCGTCTTTAATTACGTAAATAAAAAAAATAATTAGGTTTTAAAACTATTCTAATCTCACAACTTCTCTTTAGGTTTATAGAAGTTTATATAAACAAAGTTATATATATTATAATTAACAATTTTATACGTTATAATTTTGTAATGTTAACACAAAATAAAAAGTAAATATGTTTATATTTAAAGAATATATATACTACAAATATTTTAATATATATAATAGTAATTATATTTCTTATAAATTAACATAATATAATATATATATATATATTAAAAGACATTACAAGTTAATTAATAATAATAGTTTCAAGAGTTAATTTAATTAATTATAAGGATTTTTTCTTAATTTCATGAAATTAAAAAAACATTTAGGTTCCAAAACTATTCTAATCTTAAAAGCTTTCTTTAAGTATATATATTATAAGATTATATAAACAATGATATATATATTATAATTAATAATTTTATAAGTCATAATTTTTGTAATGTTAAAACAAAATAAAAAGTAAATATATTTATTATTAAAAGTATATATATAATAGTAATTATATTTCTTTATAATATGATATAATATTCAAATTATTTAAACATAATTAACAATCTAATAATTTTTTAATTTAAATATATTAATGTCATCATATTAATAATTAGAGTAATAATACTTTTCATATATTTGTTAGTTTCCAACAAAAAAAATTGCTTGTAAAGTTAGTAAAAATTATAAATTTTTAATTTAATTATTAAAATAATAATAAAATAGTTATAAATAGTAATCAAGTTCGGGTAACGGATACCCAAGAGGTGGTACACAAACCCTACCTGAACCCGATACGGGTAGTGAAATCACTACTCGAACCTGTCTCAAACCTAGTTATAGAATACCCTAACCATATATAATTGGGTCGAATATTCGTGGGTACCCTATAACCGGTACCTATTACCATCTCTATTTATATCAATAATAAAACCCCCACAACCGATGGTAAAACCCACCTCATTCTAAAAATAATCGAGATCCCTACAATCAAAAAACACCATGAAGTCTTATAATACAAACAGACTCGACATGAACAAACAACCGAGCAAATTGATAAAATTACACAAACACAATCCATCTAAACGCAACCAATACCACAATGAACTTAAAACTCTCACATAAAATAAGCAAAATAATAGCAGACAATAACCACAGTCACTTGAAAACAAAAAAAAAATTAAACACTAACCAAAAGTTTATTGTGGTTTGCAATAACTTAATTGAAATATTGCATTTGTATCTATACCCTTAATATTTACAAATGTCTCTTCTTTATCAAAATTCTTTTCCTCACAGCAAACCAATTTTGTCTCACACCAAAAGTCTTTAAATGGCGATGACTTTATTAAGAATCTACACCAATGGCCTAAAAGTTGCAATCATTCTGACTTCTATTTTCCTAATTAAATTTTCACCTCCATCAACTGGGACATAGTGAGATCATGGTGCAGTAAAACTTTTTTATATAGTAGATGTAACACCAAAGTGTCATTATTAGCATTTTCTCATAAAAATCGAAACATATCTAGAAAACTTTAGAAAGCTGATCACGATCGCCGTCGCTAGTCAATGATGAAAAGCGAAATTTAGGGTTTAAGAGGAGGAAAGTGAAAAATTCTAGGAGCAAAACAAAAGAACAATAAGATAACCTACGATATTGAATTATATCTTTTACAAATAACAAGCTTCATTTGTTATATAGCCAACTTAAGTCACTGTAAATTTCAAAAATAGCATTACACGAGTGTTGCACGAGATTAAAATGAATAAAAAATAATTTTAAACAATTTTAGATTATAATGTTAATAATAATTCTAAACAAAAGGAGATGTATGCAATTAACGAGAAAAAAAATACAACTAAAAAATAATTCTTAAACTCTTTATGTTCACAATAACCTGCTTCAACCCTAACTTAAACCTCTTCATTGTTAATAAAAATTTTATCGATTATGTCACCTTTTTAAATAAATCCATGCCTCATGTTAAAAACATGTAAGGCAAAAATACCTTTTTAAGAATAAAATAGAAAAATATCAATATATATATATATATATGATAAATTTAGTAAAAATTAATACCATACCTTATCACATGAGAACCTTTTTTTAAAATCTTTGAATAATTTTTACTCCTCACTTTAATACACGTAGTATTAGTCCATTAACATACCATTTAGCTATTTGTATTTCTAAAAAAATATAAAATTATAATTTAAAAAATAAAAGTCTAATTATTTAATCTTAATATGTAAACAACTAACGCCTTTTTTTAACATCTTATCCTCCCACTTATGAAAGTGATCTTTCTTTTAATCCATAATTTTCATAAGATATTTTTATTCTACATAACAAGATACACATTCTGAAAACAAATAGAACAATTGTTGAAAATGGTTTCTATACTCGCACTAAGTTTTTTGAATACTACTCAACAATGGAGTCCCACACCAAAACAATTTTGAGCTAAGAAAGAAAAAGTCATGTGATTGCTATCTTGTGACTTACTTACTATGTCAATTTCTTTTATCTTTAATTTTTCATTTTATTATTCCTTGTTGATATCTTTTCTATTAGTTACAACGCTACGATAGCTTCCATGTGTTTAAGGCTTGATTGTATTTCCAATGCAAGGAACCAAACTTGGAATGGCTCACCTAGCTATCATTGTTTGTCCACTTGTCCTTTATGTTTATTTTCTTATTTTTTCTATCTCATGTAACCTGATACTACAAAAAAGGAATTGCATGAAGAAAATGTTAGGTTCTGCACCATTTTACTACAAAGCATTTTCATTTTCTTCTCTAGTTTTAGCTTTTCTCTTAGAAAAGTATTTTTTTTATTCTCTCAAAGTTTTGGTTTTAGATCCATTCACAACAACAATTAAGAAATCATTGTGACTTCCATTTTCTCTATTGCATACCACAATAAGCTTAAAACCCCCATATAAAATAAGCAAAATATCAATAGACAATAACCACACTCATATGAAAACAAGAAAAAATTCAGCACTAACTAAAAGTTTATTATGGTTAGCAGTACCCAAATTGAAACACTGCATTCGTATCAATCACCCTGATTCTTTCAAACATCCATTTTCCCTTAACATCCTTTTCTTCGAAGCAAACCAACTTCGTCACATACAAAAAATCTTCAAATAGTTATGGCTCTATTAAGATCTGCCCCAATGACATGAAAGTTGCAATTATTGTGACTTCCATTTTCTCTATTATAGTTTTGCCTCTATTAGTTGGGACATAATGAGAGCATGGTGCAGTAAATTAAAATGGTGTTGGGGTCAAAGCCTCATGGTTGTGTGAACAAGTGCTTGAATTGCAGGCCTTGCATGGCTACTCTAATTATTCCTTCCCACCAATGGAAACATTTTTAAGCAACATATCATGATGATAAAGGTGATAGCTATTATCTTCTCTCATGAAAATGCAAACGTGAGGATAAGTTTTTTTATCCTTGACCATAACCTACCACTCCCTTCTAACACTAGATCTTTCAATTTATATATATTAAATCTTAACATATATATTAGAATAAGATGATATGACAATAAGTTTCTATCCATGTGCAAAATTTCATGTGCAAAATAAATACTAAATTATAATGTACTTAAAGTGTTCCACTTCCAATTACATGCAAATCTCAAGCATGAAAAGACTAATCTCTACCTCCATAATTAGATTTTCAGCAAATCAAACTAAAAATGGCAATGCCAAGCTTTCCTTGATTGGATGCTAGATAATGAAAACATTTATTTGTTCCCATAAAAAAAATTGAAACATTGCAAAGTACCAAAGTTCGATCATTTTACAGTATTTGACATTTTCCTTCACTCCAAGAATAAAAAAAATATAAGCGAGAAATAGCTAATACCAAGGCAAAGTAAAGTGGTAATAAACAAGATTCAATTCTAGAAAAAAAGATCAAAGGAAGCCTCGACCCGTGCTTACCATCAACATCGAATTAGTCAAGAGAATCGTCAAAACACATTGGTCTCACCATAGATAAGAACAAAAAACACTATCACCAAGATCGTGTTAAAACCAAATATTTGACATTGTCCTTTCTATATTCCTTCACTTTATCATTAAAAGCGAATAAAGTAAACTTTTGTATATAGTAGATGCAACACCACAATGTCGTTACTAGCATTATCTCAAAAAGATGAAAACTTGTATATAGTAGATGCAACACCACAGTGTCATTACTAGCATTATCTCAAAAAGATCAAAACTATGTCTAGGAAACTTGTAAAGTCGAAAGCCATCATCATCTAACTCAATGATGATAAACCAAATCTAGGGTTTTAAGAGAAAAAAAGTGACAAAAAATTTAGGAGCAATAATAATAAAAAATTAAAAAAAAAAGAGCTGATGTGTAGCTAACCTAAGACATCGTACTATACCTTTTACAAATGACGCATTTTGTTTTATGTTAGAATGAAAAAAAAAAAGAAGACATCTTCGGGAGTGTAGAAAATAAGCTTACAAGCCTAATTTGACATAAAGGAAGGCTTACAAACCCAAACAAGCTTGAATAAATATTAAGATCGTGAACTTGAATAAACATTTTCATCATCTTTTTCTAATAGGGATAATTTTCACCATTAAAAAATTAAAGTTTTACTAGAGATTGTCCCTCACCTAGAGGAGTGGTCATAAGAGCTATTGCCATGATCTTTGAGCTTTATGGATCTTTCCTCAAGGTATTTAAACTTATAAATCTAACACCAATGCTCTGATACCAATTGTTAGAATTATTAAGCTTAAAAGAATAAACTCAAGAAGGGGGTGAATTAAGTGTTTTGATATCTATTTAAAAAATCTCCTTTTTTGTGTAAATAAAAAACTCTTTTGTAAATCAAACACAAGAAGCCATTAGAAATCAAGCAAAAAGAGTTTTAAGTGCCTTTTGTTGGAAAGCTTTGAAATAATGAGCATGTAAGTACATAAGTAAGAAAATCAAGTAAGCAAAAAGGGCACAAGAGATTTATAGAGGTTTGGCCTTAATGCCTACGTCCTCTCCTTTGGCTCACCAAGGAGTTAAAAATCCACTAACTCAAATATTTTCTAAAGGCTAAAATATAACTTACAGAAAGAACTTTTTCACGGGCTCAAGCATAACCCTTACACTTGGTTTTTTAAGAATCAAGCAAAACTTATAACTTGCTTTTGCAAGGATCAAGCAAAACCTATACAACTATCTTTTCAAGAGTTAAGGTATAACCACTTCTAAGTTATTTACCTTTTCAAGAATAAGGTATAATTTTTTCAAGAGATTACAAAGAATAAGAATGATGCTCAAGGAGTTTGCCTTTAAATAAGCAGAATACAACTATGAATATCATATAGGAGATCTTCAAGGCTTCATGAAGGAGTAAGAGTTCAGCTCAACAATCAACAAAAGATGAAAACACTAAGTTTGAAGAATAAGAAGGAAGAATTTTTCTTGGAGGATTCACTCTTGCCTAATATTTCTTCTCAATGTGCGCTCTTCTCTCACAAAGGAATTTTAGCCTTTCTTTTATATTTAAAGATCTCAAATTAGCCGTTAAGCTTTTGAATTTCAAAATTCTGACAGTTAACCGTGTATTTTTCTAGCTTGTCTAAAGGGATGTTTTGATACTTGCGATCTGAGTCTCGATACTTTAAGTTCTTTTCTTGTTAATGGCTCAATACTTTAGATGTCTTTCTTGATACTTTATGTTTCATGCACAATTTTGACTAAGCCTTCTCTTGATACCATATTCCCTTGGTCTTGATTCATTTCAGTTTGCTATCTGGAATTTGCCTTATAAGATGTCATTTTAATACTCTTACAAATTGATCTCGATAATGATTTACTTGGCGATTTTGAATTTTAAATTTTGAAGTTCTGATCTCGATATTGATCCAATGTGCCTCGGTACTTAGGCATTTCCTCTCTATTGTTCACTCTCTGAAAATGTTGTCTCGATATTGAAGATTTTTCTTCTCGATACATTTGGACTTCTTCTCTTGAATCTGAATTTTGAAGGCATAGTATCAAAATTCTAAAAATGTTTCTCCATACACAAATCCTTGCTTTATGGAATTTTGTACTGCTAAGAAGTTGTCTCAATATTTGATGCTCTTGCTCTTGATACTTTAATTTTTATTTTTTGGAAATCTAACTCTTCTTGAGTGGAGTGTTGATACCGTCCATTGAGGTCTTAATGCGTTTTTTTCCTTTGGTTGTTTCTTTAGGAATACACAAACAAACTAATTTTGATACCCTTTGTCACAACCTGGTACTCCCCTCGAGCCCGTGACAACCATCGCGGTATCCCGATTGACACTCATTATCCGGAATGTCAACCGGGACCCCGCAAGGCTTTAATATTAACTTCTCATTTCCAACTTAAAATAATATTTTTCGAGTCATACGTAAATAATTTTTTGTAGTGTAAAAGCTAAATAAATTTATACATACTGAAATACAATAAGCCAAAATATTTAATTTAATTTGCAATAACAAGAGGGCCCCCGAATAAACAAAAGTAAAGAGGATTGTGAACCTACAATTTGAAAAATACAGATCCAATGATAGTCCTCGATGAGATCAGCTATCTACAGTCTATTGAACCTGAAATGGATGGAAATGAGGGTGGTGAGATTATAAAATCCCAGTGAGTAAACAGACATCATCATAAACATCTATAGTTGAGTACATGAAAACAATAAAGTAAATCATCGTAAATTGGCTCACAGCATTAGAATACATTTCATTTAAAATACGTGAAGAGGCTTATGAATCTCATAAAAACTAGGTTTGTGCCATAAATCCATTCTCGGAGACACCTTGGCCGAGGCATCCTACCAAGACCACCAAGGCTATTAAAAATTCACATTTCACATAAATCATGTTTTTGTTTTGAAAACATAGTCGTTCCTTGGAGTTGGCTGAGTTTCCCCTCACATGGTAGTTTGGAGTGAAGTGAACCCTAAGCTTTACCTCAAGAGATACCCTACACGCCTCTCCGTTCGAGGTAAGAATATAATAGGGTTTACTATGCCCCTCTAAAAAGCTAGTCCACAGAAACTCCCTACTGCAATGATTAATTAATATATAATCCACCATATAATAAAATTTTGACGGTATGACAGGGCTAATGAAATACTACCCAGCCTGCAAGGGTAAAATAAAACAATTCATATAATTCATAAAACACAACACAGCCAATCATGCCAACACAATACCAATATAACATAAGCCATCAATTTAAACAATCAAATTGCCACAATTAACAGTCTCCGTGTACTCTATTTTTCAAAATCATTATTAATTTCAAAACAATTTATAAATTAATTTCATTAGAAAACTTTTATTCATAAAACATGAAAATTTACCTTTTAAAAATCCATTTTTCCATAGAATTCATGATATCATATAAAAACCACCCTAGATAATTAAAATGACAGTAAGTTTACTCACAATGTCTAGAATGCAGACTTTCGAAGTACTCTGTCTACTAGTCCTCGGATGCAATTTCCTTGCCTTTATCGGAGAACTCACCACCTTGACACAATACAAAATTGAGAAATTCACCACATTGATACTAAATTGAAATTAAACTAATTTAGGCTACTAATGCATGATATGGAATGCAAAAAGAAATGTCCGAATAGCCGTTTAAATACAATATTCGACCTAATTCCCACTATTCTCGGTCTAATCGGCTAAAATCTTCAATTTAACTCCAAATCGATTCTTTTCACTTTCTACACTCCAATTATACCTAAATTACCTTAGTGACTGTGAATGAGGTTCAATTTATCGATCCCGGGTCAATAATTACACATGTCCATATGTTGAGCAAAAATTCGTATTTTCGTACCAAAATTTCCCATTTAATTTCTATCCTCACCAAACATCAAATATCACCAAAATATCATGAAATATCATCAAATTCAGCCACAATATTCTCCCTAGGAAATTCAGCCAATGATGGTAATGGGGGAAAATGAATTCTTTTCTTGTTGTTTTGTTTCTAAATATGCTAAACTAACTTAAAACACTAACATAACTTAAAATCAAATCAATCTAACAACATTCTCTCTCCATACCCATTTGGGCAGCCATGAATTCACCATGAAAACATGAAATCTAACCATGGAAAATAAGGAGAAAAGCATGGGAAAGGTAGATCACAAGTCAAAATCAAGAAATTTTACCTTTGATTGCTTGATTCCTTGAAATCCCATACTTTTTCTTTAATTTTCCCACCTAGGTTTCTTGTTTTTCTTTTCCTCTCTTTGTTCTTGCTATGGCCGGCCACATGAAGAGAAAATAAGCTGATTTTTGCTGATTTTAAAGCTAAAAAAATAAATGGATATTAACTTGACACATGTCACCATCTCATTGGTCCATTTTTAATTTCTTAACTATTAAGCTTTCTCTCTCCACCACTTAAATTCCTTCAATTATCCATGATAATATTGGATAAAATCCATGTGCTGGACAAGTGCTGGGTGTATAAAATTACAATTTTGCCCTTGAGGTGGCAAAATTACCATTTTACCCCTATGCTCCGAAAATACTGGGATTACAATTTTTTTTCACTTATCAACCTCAATTTATACTCCAATGAGTCAAATGTGATCAATCGTGATCAACAACTTCTTCCAATATTTCAATTTTATCCTCAAGTGGCAAAATTACCATTTTACCCCTAGATAGTGAAAATTCTGATTTGACTCCAAATTAATCCTCGAACTCTGAATCACCATTTTAAGTCATTCATTGACTGTAAAATTTTGAATTTCACCCTAAATTCTCTATTTGATCTAGTTTGAGGCTTAAATCAACTTTATTGTTCCTCTAGGTATAATACCGACTTTTTTGTAAATTTTTCGAGACTCTCCTAGCATGCAAACATGTTATCCATCACATGTATGTCATGACAAGTATTTTATAAGGTCGGGCTTTACACCCTTTTTCGAGGTCTTGATACTTCAAGTTAGTTTTAGCCTCTTAACAAATATTGAACTTAAGCACCTAGCCTATTTGTTAATTAAAGTCATAGGGTTTTTTTAAAGTTCAGTGCACTAGGCATTCAATATTTTGATCATTAGCATTTGTCATATTAAAAAAAATGATCAATGATAAAGCTAACAATATGTACATGACCATGTTACTATTATGGCACACTTTGTTTTGCTTGGTAGTTAATGCAATCCTACCCTTTGTTATAGGGTCGATGGCTTAATGCACCGTACCCACTTTGTTTAATTGTTCTTCTTGACTATTTGTCCACAATCTATTTAAATGGTTATTTGATTAGTATTTGGATTAAATTCTTGGTATTTGTATCGATTTCGATATTTAAATTTTGATGACTTTGAATTGGAATGATTCTGGACTTGTTTTAAGAACTTAGAATGAATGGTATTCTATATACAAAAACTATGTTCTGTGAAGAAGGTATCGAGACTTCAAGATGAAGTATCGATACTGAAATACCCCATACTTTGATATGGTGATAAATAAAGTTGATCGAATGCAAATTGAAGTCAATTAAAATGTTTAAAAGTGATAAAACACGAAAGGAGTAGGTTAGGATAAAATATTTCGCAAGTGAGAAATAATAATAAAATAATAATAAAATAATAATAATTTTATCGGAGGAGAATTTGTGAGATAAAAGGCGATTTGGAAGTCAAGTGAGGTATAATAAGGTATTTTGGATACCAAGGAGACAAGATAAAATTTTTAGAATAAAATAATATTAAAATATTAATATTTAGCCTGATATCGAAATCAGTCATGAAGAAGGATCATATGGTTCATCCAAGTGGGGGAGAAGATGACAAGCCCAACTCTATAAAAATATTTGTCATGACATACATGTGATGGATAGCATGTTTGCATGCTAAGAGAGTTTCGAAAAATTTACAAAAGTCGGTATTGTACCTAGACGTACAATAAAGTTAATTTAAGCCTCGAACTAGATCAAATAGAGAATTCACGATGAAATTAAGAATTTTAAAGTCCCAGAATGGTTTAATATGGTGATTCGGAGTTCGAGGATCAATTTGGAGTCAAACCGAAATTTTCGCTGTCCAGGGGTAAAATGGTCATTTGCCACCTGGGGACAAAATGAGAATTTTAGAAAAGATTTTCTTTTGCCCCATTTGACTTATTGGAGTATAATTTGACTTATTGGAGTAGGATTTGAGGTTTAGAAGTGAAAAATTTTAATTTCGGTATAATTTGGAGTAAAAGGGTAAAATGGTAATTTTACCATTC
>NC_030855.1:3906275-3908829 GCF_000208745.1 Theobroma cacao | reverse complement strand
ATAGTGTAAAAGCTAAATAAATTATACATACTGAAATACAGTAAGCCAAAAATATTAATTTAATTTACAATAACAAGAAGGCCCCCGAATAAATAAAAGTAAAGAGGACTGTGAACCTACGATTTGGAAAATGCAGATCCAATGGTAGTCCTCGATGAGATCAGTTATCTACAGCCTATACTGAACCTGAAATGGGTGAAAATGAGGGTGGTGAGATTATAAAATCCCAATGAGTAAACAGACATCATCATAAATATCTAAAGTTGAGTACATGGAGACAATAAAATAAATCATCGTAAACTGGGTCACAGCATAAGAATACATTTCATTTAAAATATGTAAAGAGGCTTATGAATCTCATAAAAACTAGGCTTGTTCCATAAATCTATTCTCGGGGACACTTTGGCCTAGGCATCCTACCGAGACCGCCAAGGCTATTAAAATTCACATTTCATATAAATCATGTTTTTGTTTTGAAAACAGAGTCATTCCTTGGCATTGGCTGAGTTCCCCCTCATGTGGTGGTTTGGCGTGAAGTGAACCCTAAGCTTTACCCCAGGAGATACCCTACGCGCTTCTTCGTTCGAGGTAAGAATATAATGGGGTTTACCGTGCCCCTCTAAAAGGCTAGTCCACAGAAACCCCCTACTGCAGTGATTAATTAATATATATAATCCACCATACAATAAAACTCAATAACATGATATGGCAGTTTTGTAATTCACAGTCTTTCAAGGCAACCAAACAATTCGTATTTCAATACAATTGCCAACTAACCAATCATGCCCGATTTATCATAAGCCAATCAATTTAAACAATCAAATTGCCACAATTAACAGTCTCCGTGCACTCTATTTTTCAAAATCACTATTAATTTCAAAATAATTTATAATTTAATTTCATTGAAACACATTTATTCATAAAACATGAAAATTTACCTTTTTAAATTCTTTTTTTCATAAAATTCATGAAATCATCTAAAAATCACAATAGATAATTAAAATGACAGTAAGTTTACTCACAATGTCTAGAATGCAGACTTTCGACGCACTCTATCTACTGGTCCTCGGATGTAATTTTCTTGCCTTTATCGGAGGACTCACCACCTTGACACAGTACAAAATCGAGAAATTCACTACATTAGTACTAAATTGAAATTAAACTAATTTAGACTATTAATGCATAATATGGAATGCAAAAATACACTAGTAACTATCTAAACTCGGCATTGGCCTAATTCGTCTTATCACCCGATTAAATTACTAATGCGTCCAATTTAATCCCAAATTAATTTTTTTCAGTTTCTATACCTCAATTGCACCCAAATTGACTTAATGTCCCTCGGTGTGGTACAAATTATCAGTCTTGATAGCAAATTACGAAAATACCCCTAATGGGTAAAAATTCATATTTTTGCTCTGAAAATTTTCATTATTTTTCTAGGCTCATAATTCATCATTTCTTAACCAATTCTCCTAGAATAAAAATCAAACTCATCCTCACTCATACATGGTAAATTTGGCCATTAATGGTTGTGGGCGAAAATACCCCTAATTCTTTTCTTGTTGTTTTGTTTCTAAATATGCTAAACTAACTAAAAACACTAACATAACTTAAAATCAAATTAATCTAACAACTTTCTCTCTCTTAACCCATTTTGATCAGCCATCAATTCATCATGAAAACATGTAATTTAAGCATGGAAAGTATGGAGAAATGCTCAAGGAAAATAGATTTCAAGCTTAAGTTGAAAAATCCTACCTTTTTCACTTGTTTTCCTTGATTTTCCACACTTTTTCTTATGAAATTCCTCACCTAGGGTTTGTTCTTCCTCTTTTTCTCTCTCTTCCTTGCTTGGCCGAATATTTGGAGAGTAATGGGCTGATTTATGCTGATTTTTAAGTTAAATATTAAATTATCCTAAGCTTGACACATGTCATTTTCTTATTGGTCCATTTTTAAAATTTTAAAAATTTAAACATTTTATCTCCACCACATGATTAGTCAAAGGTCAAAAATGAGGGTAAAGGAAGACCATGTGCTGAAAAAAATATCCTAGTGGTGGAAAATTACAATTTTGCCCCTAGAGTGGCAAAATTACCATTTTACCCCTATACTCCAAATTATACCGAAATTAAAATTTTTCACTTCTAAACCTCAAATCATACTCCAATAAGTCAAATGGGGCCAAATAAATCTTTTCTAAAATTTTCATTTTGTCCCTAGGTGGCAAATGATCATTTTGCCCCTAGATAGTGAAAATTTCGATTTGACTCCAAATTGATCCTCAAACTCCGAATTACCATTTTGAGTCATCCTTGGACTGTGACGCTCTTAATCTCACCTTAAAATTCCTATTTGATCTAGTTCGAGGATTAAATCAACTTTGTTGTACATTTAGGTACAATATCGACTTTCGTAAATTTTTCGAGACTCTCCTAGCATGCAATCATGCTATCATCACATGTATGTCATGAATAGTATTTTATAAGGTCGGGCTTTACAGCACTACCCCCCTTAAAATAAAATTTTGACCTCAAAATTTCACTTACCT
>NC_030855.1:3900542-3902864 GCF_000208745.1 Theobroma cacao | reverse complement strand
TAATGAAAGTGTGAAGGAAGAATTACGAGACTGGTATAGAAAATCAGTTTATATAGAATATCATTATGAGAATTTGTAATATCTGTTTTGAATACAATAAAATGACAAGAGTTAGGAACAACATAAGGCTAATTGTGTGACACCTTAGAAACCTATGAAGATGAGTTAGGGATTGAATGGATGAGTACGTATTTATATATCTTTAAGAGTAAGTGTTTTAGGAATACATAAACATATTTGAGAAGAGATTCTAATCATACACAGCAAGTATGAAACGTAAAATATTTAAAACTTGCTGAGAAGCCTAACGGCTAAATCACAAGTTAAGGGATCACATGTTGTGAGACATAAGTTTAAGATAGATATTCCCAAAGAAATACTCAAGAGAAGTTTTACTCTAGATCTCGTTAAAGCAAGCACTAAGTTATGTTATTATAAAAAGGAAGCTGTAAGCTGAGAGTGATATTAGTATTAATATTGAAAAATACTTAAGGAAAATCTAGTTTTAAGTTTTACAATTTCAAGTACAATTTATAAATTGGTTAAGGAAGAATGCTGTTATGTTCATATGAAGGAGTGGAACAAAGGATGATAGAAGTTGACCCTAAAAATGAAGTCAGATAATGAAACTTTCCTAATATATTATGGAAATTGGAATTCGAAAATGCTTAAGGCATACATGATTCAAATGGGTTCGAGTCTTAAGTGACAAATCAATATCGTAATGCAAGAAAGATACAAGGTAATATGGAGGCATGAAAGATGATTAAAGACAAAAGGATGACTCTTAGGAATTATGGTATTGCATGAGATGCAATGATCAAGTTAAGATAAATCTTTGAGGCATCAATAGGATTATAAAGCATACACGCATAATAAATTATAATTCAATGGAGATGACATTGTGATGCAATGATATATAGTATAAGGAAACTCAAACATATGGTTGGAAAAGATATGAATTATATGAAGTTGTATGCAAGCATAATAAGAAGGTTGACATGCACTATAAGAATCGTTATATTGAAACTAGGATTTGAATGCAGATGAATAAAGGGAAATGTAGTCCAAGGTATGTGAACACATGGATCTCTATACATAACGAGAGATGTTGACATTTGAAAATACATGTACACATGTATATATGAAATTGATAATTTGACTAACTAAGGTGAAGAATTGTTCTCAATAATTGGGAGATTTTGAAATAGTGTCCAGAGAGGTTAGTGAGCTAAAGTGTTAACGGACATGTAATGAACGATTAAAATTGTGAATGACTTTGAAGGTAAACATTGGATTATTTAAGTTCTTAATGGAACCCTATTAAAGGAAGGGTATGGACCAATATAAGATGAATGAATTAAGGTTGAGAAATTTGGTATGGAGCAAATTAATAAAATGATGATTAAATATACATAAGTAAGTATGATATGTGATCAAAATCGGTATAATTGAGATGAAGTTATTGTTCAAATTTAATAATGGTGATAAAGGCATGCTTAGTGTCTCGATATAAGAGATCATGGTTGTGAAAAGTATTACTGATCCGGTTCCAAAGGATGATAATTGCCATAAATAAAGCATTTAATTGAACTGAAGGTGAACGGGGTAAATAAATTGAATGTCCCTATAGAAGGAACAAGGAGTAGGATCATAGAAGGAGATTGATAACGCAACATCGACGGGAATTCGAGGATGAATTCTATTTAAGTGAGGGAGATTGAAATACCCCATACTTTGATATGGTGATAAATAAAGTTGATCGAATACAAATTGAGGTCAATTAAAATGTTTAACAGTGATAAAACACGAAAGGAGTAGTTTAGGATAAAATATTTTGCAAGTGAGAAAATAGTAATAAAATAATAATAATTTTATCGGAGGAGAATTTGTGAGATAAAAGGCGATTTGGAAGTCAAGTGAGGCATAATAAGATATTTTGGGTACCAAGGAGACAAGATAAAATTTTTAAAATAAAATAATATTTTATTAATGAAATAATATTAAAATATTAATATTTAGCCTGATGTCGAAATCAGTTATGAAGAAGGATCATATAGTTGATCCAAGTGGGGGAGAAGATAACAAGCCCGACTCTATAAAAATATTTGTCATGACATACATCTGATGGATAGTATGTTTCCATGCTAAGAGAGTCTCGAAAAATTTACAAAAGTCGGTATTGTACCTAGACGTACAACAAAGTTGATTTAAGCCTCGAACTAGATCAAATAGAGAATTCACGATGAAATTAAGAATTTTAAAGTCCTAGAATGGTTTAATATGGTGATTCTGAGTTCGAGGATCAATTTGGAGTCAAAC
>NC_030855.1:3850358-3897977 GCF_000208745.1 Theobroma cacao | reverse complement strand
CAGAAAACAATATGTTATGTTCTAATTTGAAAATGATTTGTAATCCTTCAAATTTTGATATTTGATAACTATTGCTCACCGGGGAAGTGCGAAAGCTGATACAAGAGCCTTGCGGGATTTCGATCGGCATTCGGGGTGAAGAATGTCTGTCGAGGCCTCGCAACGGTTGTCACGGACCCGATGGGGAGTTCCGAGTCGTGACAATTTAGATTGGTATCAGAGCATGGTTTAAAGATCAGATATTTTGATTTTAAAGCTTTGGATTTTAAAGTTTTTGATTTTAAGGTTGTTTTAAGAAATCCACACTGACATTACGTGGCCCCAAGTCCAGTTAAGTTAAGATAAGTTAAGTTAGGTTAGATTAAATAGAATGCATGCATCTACATATAGAAACCTACCTACTTTTGGGATACATGAATGATTAAGTAATTACTACTTGGTTGCATATAGGTTTTGAGGTGCGCTGGTGACACACACATCATGTTTAGGAGAGACGGTAGTCCCGACGCCTCTCATAGTATTAGCGAGGGATCGCTAGATTCTACCGTTAGGAGCCGATGGCAGCCCGAACCGAGTAGTCCAAAAAGTGCAGATAGTAATAATATTAATGTAAGCATGAGAGGTTCCCTTTAAGAGAATCTAAGGAATATGTTAAAGAAATGGGTAAATTAAGGATAGCCGAAGGAGGTATTCGTTTTAGGAAGAGCGTGACAGTAGTCCGACACTTTCCACCAGGTTGTGGGAGAAATGTAAGGGAACAACCGGAAAAGAATAAGGAGAAAGTAACAGTGGTAAGTAAACCCCGTAGGGGGGTGAATATTTTATTGAATATTTTTATTATATTCAAATGGTCAAATTTTCACTTCAAATGAACATTTTAGATACTTAATTTGTTTTTAAATCATTAAATATATATTTTCTGCTTATCTACTACATTTTCTAGCAAGTTTTGAGATTTTTAAAAAAAAAATGACGAAAATGCCCCTGTGAGCCAGAAAACAATATGTTATGTTCTTATTTGGAAATGATTTGTAATCCTTCGAATTTTGATATTTGATAACTATTGCTCACCGGGAAAGTACGAAAGCTGATACGAGAGCCTTGTAAGGTTTCGATCGGCATTCGGGGTGAAGAATGTCTGTCGAGGCCTCGCGGCGGTTGTCACGGGCCCGATGGGGAGTTCCAGGTCGTGACAGATACCTACACTTTAGAAATTCCTAGAATTGCATTCTATTTGGAAAGTATCAATACTTCGAACAAAAGTATTGATACCTCGAGTCCAGGAAGTCCCAGAAGAGATTCTATTTGAAATGTATCAGTACATTTGAATAATGTATCGATATCTAAAGCTTGTTTTCAAATTTTCATAGTTTTAAAAATGTAAATGATTTTGTTTTCCTTATTAATTTTTATAAACACTTGATTTTATTGAAAACACTTTGCAATGATCGAGTTATAGTTGTGAAGTGAATTTTTGGAAATATTTGAAAACTTGTTTAAATTGTATTAATATTCAAAATGTATTTAAAGACTTTAAAATACAAATGGTTTTGTTTTAAACTACTAAACTCTACAAATACTTTGTTTTCATTTGTCATGCTCTTAAAAGATGGATTACGCTTTGAAAATGAAACTTTGGAAATATTAAAAATTTGATTACGTTTAAGAAACAGACTTCGAAAATATTGGAAATTTGATTACTGTTAAGAAGTAGACTTTGGAAACTTTAGAAATTTGATTACGCTTGAAAATTGGACTTTGTAAATATTTTGAAAATGATTTACTTGCATTAATTTGAAATTACATTTGGTAAACATTCTTCCGTTTAGCTTGTTCCCCCTCCCCATATTTTCTCACAAAGTTATTTATAACTCATACATGTAGAATGCATTTGTTATTTTATATTAGTAGGTTACTTGGCTCTCTATCCTTTGGGAGGAGTTACTTTGGTTAGATATTGGTAGGTGTTTGATAAGGCATCCAGTAAATGTTAACCTATTTGCTTTAAGTTGTATTTAGCTAGTCTGGTTTTGTTTGTTATTAAGATGTCAATTAAAATTCTACTATGCAAGTATACGTATCGAATAGACAGTATATTAGCAAGTAGAGTATTGATCCCACAGAGAATTGATTTAAAATTTTACTAAGTACTAAAATTAGAACAATTTAATCCTATCCAAACACTCAAAATTAATTGATCAACTAAACTAATTAACTAAAATTTAAACCAATAAGAAAAATCAAAATAATAATAACTTAAGAAAATATCAAATCAAACAGGCCTAGGATTACAATATCCCTCACACTTCATCTAATCTTTCCTCTCTTCCTTAACTTATTTCAATGGGTTGAATTGCTAACCTAGAGTCCTAAATTATTTATAAAGGTCTCCCGACTAATCTTATAAAAATATCTATTTTAACTAAAGCACTATATCCCTATGTGAATTGAAATTAAAATAGACTCATTAAGTTCAGGCTCTAATCTGGCTACATATGGACTATAGGTATATCTTTATCCTATACGCAAATCAATTAATATGATCATATGCTATCACAATTTTAGTCTACTTTAAACTCCCTTTCCCAAGTTTGTTTAGGTTCCTAAATCAATTTAATTGATGGCTAGGCAATTAAAAGCATTAAGAACAAATTGGAATAAATAACTCAAATCCCATTAAAGATAAGCAAGAAAGAGATTGATAATTTAGATTACATGTGAGTTCAATTGCAATCCTAGAAAAAGAAATTTAGCTACTCATAATTGTAAAGACAAATAACATTGTATAAAATTCAACCATTAAAAGTAACAAGAAAAATAAAAGCCAAGGAAGAAAACAAAACAATATTTACCGCCTTGATCTCCAAGTTTCAACCTCAACTCCTAACTTCTTGAGTCTCCCAAAAGTTGTCTCCCTTAATGTTGCAAAACATATCCTATTTATACTAATAAACTTAACCCAAAGTTCCTCAAGTTGACCTTGGGTTTAATTGGGCTTAAAAGTGTAATGAGAGGCCCAAAAATCAATTGACAATCTTTACAAATTTTCATTCTCTGCATAATACATCCAGCTATTTTTTAATACAATTTTCTCTATTTTTGAGGCAGAACTGGGCAAAGTTATCTCATAAAAGTTGTAGCTCTGTCTCTTAGCTTTCCAATGGTCCAAGAATTGTATCATTTGGAGTTCTATATCTCGAGATATGGCCAAAACACTAAAGTATATACAAGCAAACTTCTAGGTCTTTCAATACTTTACTTTCCAAAATTAAGTCCAATTTCTTTAGTTCTTACGAAAAATATAAAAACTAATAAATAACAATTAAATTAAAAAAATAACATAAAATTAAAATAACTCACTTAAAAATAAACTAATTATAAAAACAACTAAAAATTAAGTAAATGATAATTAAAAATTGAGGACTTAGCTAATATTTACTAACAAAAAGAACTAAAATAATTTTATCAAATAGAATTATCATAAGATATTGAACTTTGTCTTACGTTTTGTAAATAAATGTCATACTTTGGGACTTGCCACAAGGTGACCATATTTTGGATACGCCATGAGTTAGTTTATACTTTGATCTTTGAAATGTTTTGCTTCTGCACTGTGAGTGTTGGATCATGCAAGCTAATATATTTTGATATTTGATATATGTAAATGTACATGTATTGTAAATGATTCCATGGTGATGCGCCTCATGATGTAATTTAAGTAATTGGATTTGTTTTTTTTTAAGGCTTGCTTGGGTTAAATGGGACCTTTCCATTATACCTTTATGTCAATCATGGCCCCTAGGTTTAGGTTGTGACACTCTTTTCCCTCCATTCCAGCTTTTGCCTTTTTCCTTCTCTTTCTAATCTTTCACTCACCACCAGAAAGGGATGTCATGGCGAAGACGAGTTTCGAGCCATGAAAAGCACCTAATCCAGCATCTACGGCTAGATCTAGTTACGGGAAACGTTTGATCTAGTGTTTCTCGACTAGATCTCTTGGCCAAATTTGCAACTACACTACTAGATCTGATCAAAGGAAATGCCAATTTGGTGCCCTTGTGGCCAGGCCACAAGGAGCACTAGATCGACGCACTGTTTCGCTAACCACAACTCTAATGGCAACCAAAAGAAAAGTAAGAGAAATGAAAAAAAAAATTTTAAAATAAAGGGTTTAAGTTTTAAATCAAATATTATAAAAAATTAATATTTTAAATTTAAAAATTAATTAAAATTATTAATATTTTAATCATAAATAATATTTAAATTATAAATAAAAAAATTAATATTTAAAAATATTATTTTAATCATAAATAATATTTAAATTATAATTTATTAATATTTAAATAATAAAATAAAAATAAAAATCAGATATTATAATAAAAGTTTTTTTATCTTTTTATTTTTTATTTTTTTATTTCAAAAATTGTTTTATTAACCAAATATTGCAATAAATTATAATAACAATTTCTATCTTATTCCATTCCATTAACCAAGCTACATAATAATATTTTCATTATATTTCTACTTTATTCTATTTTAATAGAATATCCATTATACTCCATTTTATTAGATTCTACGAACCAGAATCAAACGTGTACGAAGAATTATTTAATTCAAAATAAAAATATAAAACTTAATTGAATACAAAAAAAAATAAACACTTATTTGATCTTTTCTAAATAATTTAACAATTTTTTTAGACATTATGTCAATAGTTTTTTACTATTATTGATACGTTTGTCCATTTATATGCATAAAATAAATAATACAATTAACATAATTAATTAAATATATTTTACTGTATTTAATGTGTTTAAGATACAAAATTAATTCCTTAAACGAGTGATACAATTCAAATACAAAATACATATAAAACTAAATTCAAATCTGTTTTATATTTTTTTCGTAATATGTTAAGTGTTACCATGTCTAAGTCCAAAATTACGAATCTAATTATAACTGGAAATACAATATAAATTATTACAAACAAAAGAAAAGAGCTTCGTAAAATTCAATAATAGCCCGGCGCCTCGGCTGCTATGCTTTACAGTTCACATCGTCTCAGGTCGGAGTCAGACAAAACAAAAACGACCTTTTCAAAAACCCAAACCCCAAATTTGACGCGGCGCTCTCTGATTGGTCGACCTATTGACTCGTTGCTTTCGTCACCAACATCCAAAGCTACCCCTGACCATCGAAAAAACACCAAACCCCAAAAGGAGTAGTTCAGTCTCTCACCCCATTTTCCCACTCTTTCCCACACTTTCCCACCTCCCAAACAACAACATTCTCGAAAACCACATTAAACCCACTTCCAATTTTGTTAACACAGCTCTCTAATCTCACCAATGCAGCACGAAATTTCTGTCCTGCAAGCTTTCTTCTTCATCCATAGTCTCTCACCTCAGCGCTACAATTCTTAACGTTCCTTTCCTCAAATTACTTAGTAAAAGCTTACGGTTTAGTCCAGAAAGCTCTAAATTAGAAGCTTTTACGGGGCAATTTTGGTATGATAATCAAGTGAGCCGTAAATGTCGGGACCGCCGAGGGTAAGGTCGGTTAACATTGCAACGGAAATGGAAGCGAGGTCGGTTCTGGGCCCGACCGGGAACAAAGGTCCGCGAAAACCGGCCCCTAAATCGGTTAAAAAAACGGAAAAACCGGTTCAAGAAACTGGTGAGCGTCAAGAGAAAGAGAAGGAGAAAGAATTTTTGAGCCCACAAAAGCAACAAATGCCTGTTCCTCAATCGTTGACTTTGACTGCATCGATTTTGAGGCAGCAGGAAAGGAAGGCGGGGAATTTGTCGATGAGCTTGTCGTGTTTGTCGGACGGTGGGGCATCGTCTTCGTCCGCAGGGTCGTCGTCGAGTGGGAGGACTGGAGGAGGGCGGCGGGGTGGTGGGGTTCGAGTCGGAGTTGGTGTGAGGAGGAAGCAAAGTGGGGTGAAAGTGGAGAAAGTTGAGAGTGGGGTGGAGGTGGAGTCAGGGGCCGGTGGTTGCTTGGAGGACAAGAAAAGGTGTGGATGGGTCACACCATATTCGGGTATGTTTTTGCATGTTTTCTGGTGTTCTTTCCAGCTGAAATGATATGGGTTTTGTAATTGGCAATGATCTTATTCCTAATATCTTTAGTGGTTTGGAGTTTGGAGTTGATTTTTATGTTAAAATAGTTGAATTATGTTAGAACTTGCTGACAAGTTTGAGGAAATTGGCTGAAACAGATATATGCCTAAGTAGTATACTTTGTTACTGTTGGTCTTAATTTTCAACAGATGAATGGAAAAACAACTTGACACAAGCTACACTTAAGCCCAGTCAAGTCTTTTTATTTATTGGGTAGCAAGGGGCGAAGCTTGGTGAATTATTTATAGTAGTTGTCAAAATGAAATTGCTTGTTGGTTACTAACTGAGTTTGGTATTGTCTCATTGCTGATTTGGCACTTATTTCAGAAGGTACAATCTGCAGTCATTTTCATTCTGAGGACTTTGAAGCTATTTAAGAAAGCTGTCCTCCTTTCTGTTGGAAATACAAGTAAATTTTACTGAATGGCTTTCTTTTAACTTTTGGATCCTATGGACAAATTTTTATACTGCTAGGAGAGGTGTAGCTTTCTATTGCCATAGGATATAAATGTAGATTTATTTCTTTTTATTCTCGTTTCCTGTTTTTTTGAACACTACCAGCAACAAATATTGGTTAGTGAATATGCAGGGAAGAATCAGTAGGTAATATGTGAAGAGCACTGTGCTAGACCTATAGTACGATTTTTACAACAAAAGAGACAAGAAAGATTAATGCTTTATGTGGCTGTTTGTGCTCCTATTATACTATGTTCTTTCACATCTTGGAGTTGAGTTTTCTTGATGTTGGATCTTTTTGGAGACAACATAATTACTCTTAAGGCATTCTAAGAAGTCCAATTTTAGATTAAGTTATTGGTTTTGAGTCTTATTTAGGTGAAAGTTGCTATTCTCTTAGCTACGGCAGAGTTAGTTTTAGGGGGGATGGCTTGAGTAGTAATTGTTAAAATGTAGGATGGGTCTAACATGATTCCTATGTAATTGAGTAAAACCATGCAAAATTTAGTTTTATATTCTGGGCCCGCAATCTCTATTTCTTCAAGAAGAAAACTTTGTGACTGTATCCTTCATTTTATTTTTCCATTCATTACACACAAATTTGTTTATTCAGTTACATTTGTGTCTACTAGTATCAGATTTGGCAGTGGAATAGATAGCTTTTATCTGAACCAAACATTTGATTAACCTAGAAAGTATGCTATTTGGTGTTTTAGCATGGCTGATAACGAAGTTAATAGATAAATTAGCATCACTGAAATATCATTCTGTAGACTACCTGTTCCAGAACTGTGCTCGCTGATTTGCCCATCCTGAAACTTCTAGATTACTGATCTGGACCATCTCATACTTTGAGCCAGTTTTATCAGACACCAAGCATCTAAATGTGCATATCTTAACTCTAATTGTTTTTTGCAATATTCCATACCATACTTAACTGTATGGGCATCTTGTTTTAAATGTGAAGAAAAAGAACCAGAGGGCATTTCTCTTCATGTTTAATATGCAGTGTTGTTTTCAACTAGAACAGCAGCTCAGCTGTGTCTGCTCGCACGTCTGGGTGCATTTGTTTGCATGATTCATGAGTTGTAAAATATGACTTGTATTTAACTTCTGTAATTAGAATTCTGAGTGCTATAAAACTGCAGTTATCTCAGTAATTTCAGGTTGATGAGATCATGTATGGAATTACTATGAATATAATTTTTCAAGGGAAGGTTACTAAAGATGGTTTGGTAACTTAGACCAAAGAACGTACTGTATAGTTATGTTAATTGAATTATAGCATAAATGTTGGGCCAAAGTTACATTTAATCTCAGTAATTTTGGATGGATTTGAATTAAGAATAACATTTATATCATTATTCTTAATTAAGGCTAAGGTAACTAGAGATGTTTTAGCAATCTGGACTTGTGAATGCGCTGGATAAGAAGGGCTTATCTCGTTGAAATTCAGTGACAAAAATTATGAAAGTTAGACCAAAATTACAGATTGTCTTGGCAATTTCAGATAATCTGATCTTGTACAGAACTTGTATGGTTATTCTTCATTAAGGAGAAGGTCACCAAAGATGGTGGGGCAGTCTAGTCCTATGGATCCAGTGAATAGGAAGGGTTATCTGATTTCAGTTAAGTGACAAAAAAAAGGCAAAATGTAGAGCATAATTACTAATTGTTTTATATGTAAATTACAACGACTGGTTGTGGTATTTAGAGATAGGGTAAGGTAGTGGAAAAGAATTTCTGTAGCTAATTTTCATATAGGGTTTTAGGCTGATTTATGTTGTGTCAAGATGCATTCATTTATCATATCCAGCTACTTAAAATCCATGCTCCTTCTTAGTAAGTATGATTTGCCGCTCCTAAGTCCTAATACTTCTGCTCTAGCTTACTCCTTTGCAATTCATTAAGGCCTTGGGGACTTGCTTTCCCCAAGAAAATCCTATATTCCTAAGGCTTATACTGATCTTCAATACTATGTACCACTCGCTTTTAGCGTATGTTTTTAAGTCACTTGTAATATCTTATAAACATTTGCAACTACTAACTGCTGTTGCTCCTTGAAAGATCCTTGTTATGCTGCTTTTCACGATGAAGAATGGGGAGTTCCGGTTCATGATGACAGGTATGTCTGTCTTCCACCTTTTCTAAATGCCTACACAAAATTTCAGATCTTGGCTTCCTTAGCCTCATTATTTTGCAAATGCAGGAAACTGTTTGAATTGCTGAGCTTATCAGGTGCTTTGGCTGAACTGACATGGCCTACCATCCTTAGGAAAAGGCATATGTTTAGGTATTGGTCATACTTTATGAATAATTGTGTCTAAGAGTTTGTCAACTGCAAATTCTGTAGTGCTTGTCACCTCAGCTTTCAAGTATTCATCCAGAGTATTGTGTGTAAGTACTTATTTGTATTGGGGGGCTTTTACCTGTGACTGATGCTGATCAGCATCACTTTTATTTGTATGCAGGGAAATCTTTCTGGAGTTTGACCCAAGTTCCATTTCAAAGCTAAGTGAGAAAAAGATAGGTGCTCCTGGAAGCCTTGCCAGCTCTCTTCTATCACTATCAGAGCTGAAGATTCGAGGCATAATTGAAAATGCACGTCAAATATGCAAGGTAGGAACTTATTTTAATTACTGATTTGTGAATCTCTACATTTTACATAGCAGAAGTAAAATGCAAATTCTTGGAGTGTTCTCTGAATCATTGATTATATGGCAAAGAAAGCCCTAACTAGCAAAACATTATAGTAGAAAAAACATCAGTCATAATTAACTAATATTCCTTAACTTCAGAATGAGTTTAAAGAGATTCACTGCTCTTTAATGATTCAACAGCAATTTTCTGTTATGTATAGGTAATAGATGAGTTCGGGTCATTTGACAAGTACATTTGGAGCTTTGTGAATCACAAGCCACTAGTTGGTCAATTCCGGTACCCTCGCCAGGTTCCAGTCAAGAGTCCAAAATCAGAGGTAATAAGCAAAGATCTTGTCAGAAGAGGATTCCGGAGCGTGGGGCCGACTGTCATATATTCATTTATGCAGGTGGCTGGACTGACTAATGACCATCTTATTAGTTGCTTTAGATTCCTGGAATGCATAACGGGATTGGAATCAAGGGAAAAGGGAAATGGTGAGGCAAATGGTGAAACCAGAAAACTTGAGGAGACAACTGGCTTGGGATAGCCTATCACCAGATGTCTGGGAGTTACTTTCAAAGTGTGTGTGTGTGTGTGTGTATGGGGCTTTTGTTGAGAGGTTGTAATTTTGTTCTGTTTATTGAGAGTTCCACACCTTCTTTGGTGAGTGCTGGGGAATGATTTGTGTACAAATGTGTACTTGTCTAGAAACTAGGGAGAAGGAAGCATGTTGCATCTTATAAATGCCGTGACTATGATGGAAAGGATAGCTGATCCTTACATTTTTCAATCAATAGAAATTTCCACAAATGCATTGAAGAAACCCTTTATGAGTTGTCATATCAGGTGAGGTGGTGGTTGGAAAATCCTCGCCTCCAGAATGGGAATATTTCCAGTTTAGAAACTAGAAACTCTGGGTATCTTCCTCTGCATTGTGGGGCAATGAAATGCGACCTAATTGAAGAACATGGACTGATTGATAGTTAATTCTAGTCGAAAGGTCAAGTTGTTTTGTAAGAATAATCCATTCGTTGACAGATTATTTGGGAAATTGTCCAGAAAGAAAGAAAGCACCCTTAACAAGAAATAGTCGGCTGACTGAGCTTAGGCATGCTTTCGGAGCAGTTATTGCATCAATGACAAAGAGAGGTGCCCAGCTGGCTTCACCTTACGACTTGGAACAGTTGGATGTGGGCGCACACGCTTGGTTGGGAGCCTTGGTCCTCTCTTTTTCTGTCTTATTGCACAACTTGGAAAGTCTGCAAACGTAGAGAGCATGTTGTGTTTTGCATTCCATGTTCACTTCCTTAATCATATTACTCGCTTTTTTTTATTATTAATTATCGTTTTTTTAATGGATAAATAGTAATGACAAAACTTCAAAAGCTTTAAAATATTAATAAAAACTTTCGTCAAATTAGTATTAACAAGTTGAAAAATTCTCAATTTTAGAATGAATATATTCGTTCTTCAAATGATACAAAATCTAAAAAATAAGAAGAAAAGCATTTAAGCTAAAAAAAAAAAACAAGAAACGAGCATCGGGTTTGATGACTTTATACTAATAGGGAATTATAGCTATACACTTCTTCTAAATCAAGAATCATTTTTGAGTAGTAATTGTTATGTAAGCTAGTAGGAAAGCAAAATCAAATTTTTCTACCTAGATTTTGTCTGGTGAATATTGACGAGTGATCATAACTGTTATTTATGGCCATAAATCCTTTGTCTCCCTGGTTTTTGTTGTGCAATTTCACCTTGCAACCTTGATGATTTAGATTAATTTAACTATCCCATAACCAATGAACATGAATGGCAGAACTTGGCTTCCTAATAGACAAAAATCAAGGAAGACTAATTGACTGTTGACCACAGCTAGCTTGATTTGCTTGACTTCTGTCTATTATGCCTTCAGAACAAAATATAATTGAGCTTAAAACATCTGATCATTCACTGAGTTTTAAACTCATTTCCATTCGTTAAACATCAAGCTAGCACCCTCCTTGATTAAAGGGTAGAAATTTCGTAAGTAATGATAGAATTTTCTCTCAAAGTTTTGTACATGAAAACATATAAAGCTGTGGAGAACACTTGATGCTCGAATTTTTCTTTTTTGAACATAACACTTGATGTTGATACTCAATTTCAAAGAATATTTACAAGAGGCTGATGCTTGAACAGATTCCAAATTCTATTTTTCGTTTTTCTTTTTTTGTTGTCTTTTTCCCAATTCTTTTGCAATGTTGTATTTACAACATTCTAAGTTCATAACCATCTACTTTGCTCATAAAATCATACAACTCTTTGTCAGCTGGAATATTTTCCCAGCAAGACAAATCCTAAAAGGGAAAGGAAAGAAAAGAAGAAGAAGAAGAGAAATCTAATTGATCTATGTTGATGATATTTTATCCATTCTTTCAATTGGACTTTGTTGAAAACATTCTTCCCGATATGGCTGCTGCGAGTGCTGCTGTGAAATTGGGGTCTTTTGTCAAAGAAGATGCCATCTGCTCCACCAAATATTGTCTGACTTCTGGTGACTCCATTTTGGACTTAGAGTTTCTAGCTTCATCAGTACTGGACTTAGATTTTGTGAGGTCTAGAGTAACGGTTGGTCCAGATGAATTAAGTGAGGCTGAACAAGGGACTGAACCAAGGGTCATACAGCGGCTTGAACCTGATGTTGCTTCCATTTGAGACGGGGGGAGATGGTTGTGTTCGCCTTCATAAGTTGCAACTAGAACAAGCTGATCTTCAACGCTTCTTTGCACCTGAAAACATCAGGAAAATCGGCTTAATTAGTGTGCTGCTCAAAATATTTGTCATGTAATCATGAAATAAAGAAGGGGAAGTGCAGCTTGGCTTACCTTCTTCTTGACAGGGCAGCTTGGTGCAAAAGAGCATTTGAAGTAAGCTCTTGGGGAAGGATTATCCCTGGTAACCTTTTGTCCATATTTTCTCCACTGATATCCATCCTTTACAACCTGAAATACAAATCAAGATTGCTCAATTAGTCACATGTATAATCAACTTAAATAACCAAGTAAATTTAATCTACTTAGAATCAAATTGAGCCATATTTTATGTTCAATATAGAGGGGATTTTTGTTAACTTACAAGACTGGTATCAGATGCTTCAGTCCTGACAGAAACTCTTGAAATTTTGGCCTTGATAATTTCTTCTCTTGGTTTCTTGCATGACTCTTCATCAGTTGAGCTGCTCTCTGAATTTCCAATGATGCCAAACTTATTATCATTGTTGTTGCTGCTTTCAGACTTTCTTTTCTTTGAAGGGCTAAACTCCTTTTCAGGGTTCTTGCTCATTAAATGCATCAACTGGCTTTGCAAAGCATTGTAGCTCTCACACATTGCTGTCAACATTTCTGTTAGCTTCTTGTTTTCTGCACTTACACGGTTCAATTCTTCCACTAAAGCACCAGTCTGTGTAAAACAAACACAAGTAAAATTAGCTTAAGAAGAACCCCAAAAGGAGCAACTTTTGATGATTGTTTCCAATAAAATTAAATCTCCTGGATGTTAATTTTATTGAAATCTATTCATAGAAGACTTTTAAATTTTCATAAAATATCCATGGACACACCTCTTCTGTCGCCGAAAGCTTCTTCCCAAACACAATTAAGTTGCTAGTCGACTCCTTCTTCTGATACATAACATAACAAATAGCTTCTCAGTTTAGCAAATCAACTAACAGTGTGAGAACAGCGAGAAACTTTTCATTTTTTTTTCCAGATCAAATTTTAAACGTACCGGTGTCCCAAGTCGTAGGGACCTGGCAGAAGCATTAAGATCCAACGAAGTATCCACCCATGAAGAAGAATCCATTGCTTTTTCTCTAACCAGAACTAACTATTTCTTTCAAATCTTCTAGCAAAAGACCCAGACCAAGTATTCTATCCACCAAAAAGCTGGAAGTTGCCTCGAATTGACCAAGTGAAGAAGAAAAAGAAGAAGAAGAAGAAGCTTTGCTCAATAACCTTCAACTGAAGTTCCAAACCAAGTCCTCCAGATCGGCTCAAAAAGAACCAAATCTAGAAAACTATATATAGAAAGAAGAAGAAGAAAAAAAAACAAGCTGAGGGAAACTTGGTGGAAAGAGAGCAATAAATTAATAGAGGAAGAAAGATAAGGGAAACAGGTCAGAGGATGCTGGCATGTGCTTTTGGTTAGAGTGGTGATAGAGTAAAAAGTGCATAAGGCTTTATTTATTTATATACTAGTAGTATTACATGGAGAATGTGCTCATATATAAAAGAAAAAATGTCGAGAGAGAGGGGGGGGATGGACGAGATTGTCGGTTAGGTTTGAAGATCCCTTGGGTACAACAAAGGTATTTTTGGGGTTTTTTTTATTGTCAAAGTCAAGCACACCATAAACGTAATGAAACCTTGGGTGCTGTTTTGTTTTTGGAGGGAAGAAGAGCAAGTAGAGAAGTTTATTGTTGACCAATCTTTTGTCTACAGAGCCCATACCTGTCCTGTCTTTGGTCTGCTTTTTCTTTCTTTTTGAAATATTTATTAATCACAATGGATGTGGGCTTTGCTTTCTCGTCACGTTTGCAAGGAATTTTCCACGTTAAATGAATCACTACTATTTTATTGTTATGCTTCTCGATGAGGGAGTGAATGTTTTGAATTCTTCTTGACTTTCATGTGCTTTACCTCATGCATACTCCTATTTCTTTTCTTTTTCTTGGATACACTTTAGATGGTATTTGATATTTTATAATATAATATGATTATAAATAATATGATTATAAGTAATATGATTGTAGAAAAAATAATATTACAGTATTTGATATATAAATAAAATAATGATTAAAATATAAAAAAAATAACATTGTAACGTTTGATTTACAAATACTTTATTGAAAATGTAATGTTAATTTTTAAAATTACTCTTATTTATTAAAATATAAATTTAATATACTTGTATTTTTTATTATTAATTTTTATATAATACCATCTTTTAAATAAATTTTTAATGTCTATATTTTATTTTCATTTTTTATTATAATATTATATATTTTATTTTATTTTTTAATATAATTTTTTATATTATATATTTTATTTTAATTTTTTTANCCCCGCGTCTGGAGGACGGGTTCCCGGACCCGCACGTCACGACACACCTCAGCAAATCAAAGAGCAAAGAAAATGAACAAAAAAGCGCCAAAAGAAATAAAGAAAACAAAACAAAATAAATAAAAAAGGAGCACTAGAAAAAGAAGAGAAGAAGATGAAATCAACTAAGAAAGTAAGAAATGAGAAAGGGCGAAGAGGTCAAGGGAGGAAAAAATCTAGAATCACGTTAATTAAAAAGACCAAAATAACATGTACATATATTAAAAATCCAAAATCACCCTCAAGACAAAAGAAAAAATGATTGTAAAAAAGACAGAAAAAGCCCAAAAAAACTCACAATCATCAAAAAAGCCATCCTATAATAACCAAAAAAAAAAAAACTTGTAGTGGGCTCAATTGAATGACGCTTGTCAGTCAATTAGACATCAATTGGAATACTTCCAATTTATACTCACTTTAATATATATTAGAATATGCTTGTGCGATGTAATTGTGTGATATAGAGAAATAATGTTTATTCAAATATATTTACATTTCAATAATCATATAGTGCTCACTTTACATAAGCAATTATGAAGTTATTTGTCAATTGTAATGTATATAAAAAAGGTCAAAAATTACATAATTGTTTAGTGGTAATCTATTTTAAAAGTTGTGAATGTAGGCTGCAGTAAACAATTTAAGAACACATAAAATACATGATAAGTGACTAATATTTCAATGATCTTAACATTTGGTCTCTGTGGAGCTTCTTTCCCAATAATGATAATAAGCATGCCATCCTCTATAAAACCTTGAAAGAATAACAAAAAAAAAAAAAAAACTAAACTCAATCTCACAAAAGTTTAAGTAGATTGTTGTCTACAATAGAGAAATATAACCACATACTTAATCAAATAAGATAAAAAGAAAGAAAAATTTAAAAACTTACTTGAAAAGTTTTTTATTTATATATGAAAGCAATAACATTATAAAAATAAAAATAATAAAGAATCCAAATAGTAAAAGTTTGAATAAACGAATCAATTGAGATAAAAAGAAAGGAAATTAGAAACTTAAGTAGCGTTTGGTATTTTACAATGCAATGTGATTAAAGGTAATGTGATTGCAGGAAAAATAACATTACAGTGTTTGGTATACAGACAAAATAATGATTAAAATGCAGAGAAGATAACATTACAGAGTTTAGTTTACAAGTACTTTACTGAAAACGTAATGTTAATTTTCAAAATTACCCATATTTATTAAAATACAAGTTTAATATACTAGTATTTTTTATTGTTAATTTTTATATAATATAATCTCTTAAATATATTTTTAATGTCATATATTTTATTTTCATTTTTTATTATAATATTATATTTTTATTTTTATTTTTAATATAATTTTTTATATTATATATTATATTTTAATTTTTTACCTATATTATATAAATTTAATTTCTTTTATTTTATTTTATTTTTATTTTTTATTTTTATATTATATATTTTATTTTAATTATAACATTACAAAATATTTTTAACAAAGTAATAAAGTTAAAGGATAAAAATATCTTTAATAACATTGTAGAGTATAATGTAATGTGATTATATTAGTTTTATACTGCAATCACATTACATTGCTTGACTGTAATGTGATTGCATTACAATCTTCTATTATAGTGGTCTATTGCAAAACAAACACTACAATGTATTTTAATTGGATACATTGCAAAAAATGTGTTCCCACTTCCCTCATACCAAACGCTACCTTAATTAATTTTAGTGCTCTTTGTAATTCCAAAAATTATAAAAAATATGCTTTTAGATAAGTGATAAGATATATTGTCGTGGTGAATCAAGGGCCTCATGGTTTTATAATTAGCAAGACTATAATCGTTATAACTTTAAATTTTTAATTTTAAATCTAAATTATGAAATTATAATTAATTTATGTAATAAGAAAAAAAAATAAGAATGTCTATGGATACTTTTATAATACCTAACTCAATTAAATAAGATTAAGATTCCTTATTATTGAGTTCAAGTAAGCTTTCAATACTAAAATTATTACATGTCATTAGTTCGGTCTGAGTCGTGATATTAGAAGGTAACATTTTACATTTATGTCAAAATTTAATTTTAAAATATAAAAAATTCTTATAGATCATATCGATATGATTAGATCATATATGTTTGATACGTCAATTAAAAGATATATGTTTTTGGTAAATTTACAAAAGCATTCGAGTTGAGATCAGAAATCGCAAAAAAAAAATACCCTATTTAATGAATCTCGTCCCCACTTTTATTATTTGAATATGTGGTACGTTTTCTCTTATATGAGAAAGGACCAAATTAGTTTATCCAAACAAAATGCTTATTGATTAAAACAAGTGGCAATGGAACATTTTTATTTGTTAATTATTCGTTTCTTAAGGTATGGGGGAATATCTTTTTTATGGTACGGACCTAGGACTCTCCAAAAGGTGCTTCAATGAAATGGGAAAAAATATAATTAAGGTAAAGTTGCATATTAGAATAATGCAGTAAGCATTTTGACCTTGTACATGAATTCCACATGATGGTAATATGGATAATTTATTATGCCCCTTGATCTTATCTTATGCTCTTCCTTTTTTAGGTGATTTAGCAAAATGAAGACATCAATTAAATTAATGGGATTATACCCATCAATCATATAACAACATGGTGTGATCCAAAATGTGCATATGATGAGGTAATGACTGATTAACTTTAGCAATTATTCAAGTAATTGTATAGGATGTTGCATTCTTTGGGAAATTACACACACGAGACTTTTAACTTGAAATTCTCAAATTCGAATATTAAGAAAGGTCAGAGTTTATATGATGGGAGGAATGTACCTCTTGCCATGTAGACTAAGCTCAATAAGCTTTTACATGTACAAAGAAACTATATAAATTGTTGAAAATTAAAAAAATTAATATTAATTTCTTTTTCAATATACTTGATTACTCTTGTAAGCAAATAACCACTTAAAATAATACCTTAAATGTGAAAATTTGAAATCATTCATCAAGGAGAATTTCTAAAATATTAAATAAAACATATATTGAATAAAAATCATTTGAAAAATTATGCATGTAAACTTTCTTGTTTTTTAATATTATCTAAAATCTCATTTAAAACATATTTATTGTGATCCATGGCATTAGTTACTATTATTTTTCTATTTAAATAAAAATAAAAATCTTTCAATATTATGGTTTTGAAATGGTATATTTTATTTTTGATACACGAGAAATTGTTAGTATGCTTAGCTGTTAAAATTTCCATAAAAATGTTCAATACATAGTTTTTTTTATATAATAATCAATCCTGTGAAATATGATAAAATGATTGATTATTTAATTTTAAATTCTAAAATTTCTATCCAATACTAATAATTTAGTACTTCAATAGTAAATTATCAGTCTTCATTATCAAATTTCTCTTAAATTTTAAGGTTCATTCAATTGTGCTTAAAAAAGAAGAAGAGTAAAATTTATTTAGGAGCAAAGTTGGTAAGAATGCTTAAAGACAAATCCAAAAATAATGGTCTCATGGGTTTGAAAATTATTTTCTCATTGACTCTTTTTGTCAAATCTAGAATTTAGGTTTAGGCAATTGCTTATTGCTTATCCACAGAAAAATTAAGGTGCACCTATCAATCAACCAATTTGGACTTTATATGTATTATTCCTTTCACATTTTAGGAAAATGACAAACAATTAAACCAAAAGTCCCTCCTCACGTACAAGTAGGTTAGGTCTCTTCTATTGCCCATTTTAATTATTTCTAATTAATTAATTCCTTTCTTTGAAAGTTTGTTTGAATGTAAATATTGTTCAGTAATTATTGCTTTAGGAGAAATTGGATTTAATTGGATAGCGCTTCCAGTTTATTCAAAGGAATCATAATTCTAAATCTATTAATTACTCTATAAAATTTCTATAATTTTAATAATTGTTCAAGGGAATTATACATGTAGTCCTAACTTTAAGGTTTTTTTTTTTTTACATAAAATTTGAAAAAGAAAAAACTCTTAAACTATTCAAATTAAAAGTAAATTTTTATTCTTCTATTACTTTTAATCAAACTCATATATTTTTATTTTAAGTCAAATAGGTCTTTATAATTAGCAGTCGACTAATTACTATTAATCAAAATATACCACTTGTAATTTTATACTTACGTGGTGCTAACATGGTGTTAATGTGAAAGATGAAAAATAAATATAATTATGTCATCATATCACATTATTATATATTATAATATATTAGTATACTACATGAGCATCGCAATATAAAATGACAAATTACATAAACAGTTAATCAACTGTTAATCTTAGCTCAAAATAAAAATATGATGACTTAATTAAACTAATAAAAAAATAAAAATTTATTTGAATTTTACTAAATAGTTCAAGGATTTTTTTTGGGTATTATACATTTTTTTAGGTCTTAATAAGATCACTTGATGTAATAAAATTGTTAATTTATTATTTGAAAAATTAAAAATATAAAATCAAAAATGAAATCATAATTATGTTGACTAACAAATTTAACATATGACATGATTTTACTTAATTAATTTTGTTTTTGGATAATTGAGATGTTTCTTTATCGATCTTAATTTTGCATAAATATATTTAGACGGATAATTTAATGATAAAAACGTATTAAATAAATAAAAGTTTGTGAAACATGGTAATCAAGATTCCCTTTTGGGAGTAACTTGGATCACGACCCTACATTTGACAAAACCAATTAGTCAAGTTGACTAATTGACATTATAATCTTTCAAAAATTGAACTCAAAAAGCTGCCCCCGGTTTGTAGCTAAATGGTCCTCAAACGACAGCCGACAGCCATAATTGAAAGAAAATCTTTACAATTACTATTCTTAGTGTATCAATCATATGCATAGAGTTTATTATCGTACAAATTAAGATTACCAGACATAGTTAAGACGTTAATTAAGGGTTAACAATTCCCTGTTTCAATCACTCACAGCTGGCAAACACTTTTAACTCCCAATTGTCGTGTTGATCCATCAAGTGGCAGAAACAGACGTATTAACTGGATATTGGTAATTGACAATTTCTTTTATTTATTTGTTTATTTCAAAAGCTTTTTTCGTTTAAAAATAAAATAAAATTATCTTGAGGTTTTATTTATTTTATAGAGAACATCCGGAAATTAAGAAAACTAATCAAAGCAAACAATTTCAAGAATTGGAAAAAATTTATTCTATGAAAATGAGATTCAAATTATATTTAATTAAGAGCCATTATTTGATTTCTCACTTTGACTGAAAAGTGAAAAATGTCATTTTCTTCAAAATATTTGATCTTTAAAAAAAATTAAATATAACTAACTCTTTTTTTTGTGTTTGAATTACTAAAACTATATGCTTCTATTGATTTCTTACTAATTTCTAATTACTTTTGAGAAAAAAAATATTTCGATACAATGAAAAATAATATTTTAAATGATTAAAAAATATATTTTATTGATAATAAAAATATAAAAATGATCTAATACATTATTGGTGAAATTTTAATTTATTTAAAAGTACATTTAAAAAGTAATAAATTAATATTAAAAAAAGAAAGTAATATATTTAAATCTAAAATCATAGTTTAATTATGTCATGTACTTGGAAAAGAAGAAAGAAAAAATCCCTGGTGGAGAAGAAGGGAGTATTATTAAAAAAAGATGGGTAATTGCAAAGGCCTTGACTAATTAACACATGTTTTATAGTGGACGGTGCAGAGTGGATAGAGAGAGAGAGAAAGAGAGAGGGTGCGTTGGGGAGTAAGGGGCAATGAGATCATGGCTTGGCTCACAAATTCATCATTGTTTCCCCAAAAAAAGTCAATCACCCAATCTCCATACAAGGTACACCTTAAGACTCAACCGTGGACCACGACTCACCCACAACAAAAGAAAGAAAACAGTGAAACATTTCGTGTTCGGTCAGTTCATTGAACCTGATGAATTTCAATATTCAATCCTTACAAAAAAACCGCATTCTAGTTCATGCACTTAAGCTTTCCATTTAACTTTATTTACTTTCAAAAAACAAATATATGTCCAAGTCCAATTCATTACGTGACCAAATCCAAATGGCAAATGTGAATTCCTACGACCAGCTTGTTCCATGTCCACCTGCAATTAATTCGACGACCAAAATTAAGAAAAGCTAGCGACACACTGAATCACTGCGATTCTTTCTTACTGCCTCTTCTTCAGTCTTGCTTCTCAACCGCATGCTTTGGAATTTTCAAACTCTTGCTTTGGTTCACGCTTCAGTTGAGGAGTTAGGTCGCCTTCTTCATATCCTAATGTCTAGGGTTTTTTTTTTTTAATTATTATTATAATAAACCCAAAACAGGGAAAAGGATCCTCTGATATTCATGTCAAGGTTGTTTTGGAAGGTGCATCAACATGACCCTTTTTTTCAACCTTGATGAAATTAATACTACTAATTAATATACTTATTATCTTATTATATGTTATAATTAATATCTTACTCTGGGCAAAAAACACATGTGTATAATGCCTTTAAACATGTGAAAATGTTTTTTTAGAGGGATTTGAATTTTGCATACACCAGATAACAAATATCATTGAATTCATGTTTTTACGTTCATGTACGCTTTGGAAGAGTTAACAGAGTGATGAAACATGTGTGGTATCAGGCTGGGCGTCCAAATGAGGAGAATCCCCTGTTGCAGTTTAGAAAATAACGATGGAGCAGGGTCTCTCACGAGTCTCATTGGGCCGACATGAGATTGTTCTCAGCCTCAGCATTTTTTTGTTGAACTCTGCATTGAATGTTGTTTCTTTTGTCTTTTTCTTTGTTTTTCCTTCTTCACGTGTGGATTTTGTTTATAGTTCAGCCCTTTCTTTTGTTATTAATTGCCACTCTGTTTTGCAATTTGCTTACTATTTTTCTCCCTTATTTAACGTTCAATTATGACATTACCATTGTTAGATTTTTAAAACAGATATCTGATTTAAAATCGATTGATAATAAATTGAGTAATTTTTACTATATTTATATGTTTAAAAATACCCTCTATTTAATAGATGTAAAATTTTTTATCACCACTTTTCTATCTCTCAAGTATACGGATAACAAACATAACACATGGTAACTAATTACAGCATGCGGCTGTCACGGAGAGAATAATACCAAATTGACACTTGCTTCAATATCACGTATTATGCTTTAATATTATGTTATAAAAAGAGAAATCTTGTATTACATAATTATGTAATTTTACATATGTGAATGAGGGTCTATCTGATATAAGAAATAGAAGGAAATGAAATAATCATTTTGTTTAATTAACTGTGTTGTTAAAGTCTTATTTTAAATGATTCTAAACATTTAACTAATGATAATTGATTCACTATTTGAATATAAAACTCCAATCACTACCAAAGAAGATAGTAATTTTTATAACAACGAAGTATCGAGGAAAAGAACAAGAATAATGATAAAATGATAGGAATTTAATGAGCATTCTTTTTTCAAGTCTAATATGGAAAGCAAAATGAGAGGGAAAAAAATAGGAATATGTGCTATTTTAAACTTTCTTATATATACCAAAATTAATAAAGGAGGATTGAGATTTAAGTATATCCTTTTATATGTATTAAGAAGACAGAACATAAAAAAAAATAAATACAGGTAACCAATAGACTAAAGCCCAAGGTCTTTCGAGTAACGAAAATAAATATTAAATAAAGGTTGAAATAGGGCAACATGAGGCATATAAATTATATTATTTGTATATAGCACAAAGTTGTCAAGATCAAACAGTTGGAGTCGTACAAACTGATAGTGACAGCGAAAGTCATCAGATTCATACCGTCGTCTAAGCAAGTTGGAATATTTAAGAGAAATTCAGAATGGCAGCGGTGGACCAAAGGTTTGACACGCTTTCTCTCTTTTCTTCTAAGTATTGGATAGGGTCTCCTACTTTGCACGTTTTTCTTTCTCTCTTTCTTTTTTTTTTCTTTATTTTTTTTTTAATTTTTTTGAGAGAAGAGAATTTTATTTCATAAAAAAATACTCAACTAATTACAACATGAAACAAAGCAAATAACTATAAATATAGCCCCTCATATTGCAAACATCTTATTGCATGAACAAGAGCCCCGTTAAAAATTTCTTTATGAAAAAATTCAATGGCACAAAAATCATGAAAAGGAAAGAGGAATCTTTTTCTATCATGCCAACTAAATTCCCTACCCAACATCGCTACATCATAAAATCCTTTTGAAATGCCTGTTGAGCTGAATCACGCAAAGCAGAAATATGTATCCATATAATTTGTTCCAATCTTGGATCACATGAGCAGCCATGTTAGCATCTCTTCTATAATCATAAGCGGACCCATGTTGGACGGAGTAGTGTCACATGACACAACTCACTTTTTTAAATGTTTTAGTTTTTATATTATTTATCTAAGATTTAGGGTAATTAATATACTGATGAATCCATTTTCTTTTTTTTGTAATTTTATGAGAAGTGGGGTCAAAGACTCCAAGTAAAAATGATTTATTAAAAAGTAATTTATGGATTAAAATTTAAATACTACAAAAAAAGATAAAACACATTACCTTCTATAATTTAAAATTTTGTAAAAAACGTCAAATCTTAAACTATTCTTCCAGTCTAAAAATTTAAGTCTTTTTCCTTTTCAATTCTTGGTTGTGTCTTTCACTCTCTCAAAACAACTCATCTAAGTTTCAATTGTAAGTAATTTTCAACTCAAATTAAGTTTTTAAATATTTCATATCTAATTTTTTTTTGTTTGATTTCATAATTTAGGTTCATAATTATAATCTAACTAATAGAAAATTATATTGCATGTCAAATAATATCTTGAAATTATGAGTTTCTTTTATTTTGATTTATTTTATAAATATATTATTTGATTATTTGATTTTTGTATTTAACTTTATGTGGTTTGTGGATACTTATATTTAGTTTTGATCAATGAATAGAAAATTGTCAAATTGTTAGTTACTGAACTTGATAATTTGCTATGTAAGATCATATTTTATTTAATTCTAATATTTTAATTTATGTTAATGAGTAGTAATTTTTAACAAGTTTTATAATTTTAAATAAACAAGCCATGGAAAGATATTTGAAAAGAAAAAAACTTGTCTCACAAAATTCAAATCTCTAGCAACAACAATAAAATTTTATTAATGATGGTACTTGATAATATTCTTCTAAATAAAGTCATGTTGAATTTGATCTAAGTACTCTCTCAATATATCCTAGCTCGAGCAAAAAACTTTTTGAGTATCATCCTAATGACACTAGTCAAAAAAATTCATAGGTTCGCCTCTATCTACAATGCACTAAAATAGAACAATTAAACTAGTTCAAGACCATACAACAATCTTCAACCACATGCCCTATTTTTTCATTAAAATTTTTGCTCGTTATCCAACTAACCACTTACAAGCATTCAACTTTAACCTCATGAACATATACTTTTTCTCGATAGCATGCCAATAAAGCCCATAGCAACGATCTTAACTTAGCCAACATAGCATTTGTATTAAACACAATCTTCGCACTAGTTTCCCATTGGAGTTTTTAATGATAAAACTCGATCCTACCCACCTTTCGCCATTTAGTTCAAAAATTGCAAGATCATAGTTTAATTTGGTTCTAGCTAGACAACTCCACCAATTGCCTTTAGAGCCAGTAGTTAGTTGATTCGACCTTTCTACAAAAATCGCAACCTTGTACCAGGTGTACATGTCATACTCCAACTGAACAACCTGGATTAGATTCATTCTTTCATTCTTAACCATAATTGAATTTCGACTCTTCCATAAAGCCCACATAACACAACATATTTCCTCTATATCATCTTTATCTATCTGTTGTAGCAGCATATTAAACCAATCACCTATTGAAGAAAAATAATGTGATATGTCTCTAAATCCCCACTTGGAAAATAGCCAAACTGCTTTAAGCAAAGAACAATCACATAAAATATGAAAGTTGATTTCCAAATCTGCAATATATAATAGACAACCTATATCAACAATAATATTTCTCCTAATCAAAGCAACGCTTGTTGGAGTGCAACCATTAAGGATCTTCCTTACGAAGAAAAGAATCTTCCTAGGTATATTAATTGTCTATAATTTCCTCCACTTAGAAGCTACATTATCAGACAAGTTTGTGCCCATTACTTCCCCCACTGATGCCAAACAAAGCAACTTATACCGCAATTTAACAGTTTATTCCCCGTTCTTACTATTATGCCACACCAAACGATCCTTTGGCCTTCGTCAGCTCAACAACAATGAAAGAATAAAATTACTTTCGTACAGCGGAAAACAATTTCTTACCTTTTCGACATCCCAAACCATCTGCTCATGCATTATAAAATCACTAACTTTTATAGAATTTGTCACCATACCTGCTGTGAGACCTTGACCTTTATAAACTCGTAGAGGGAAGTATAAGCAATATCCCTAATCAGGGATAATTTCATCATTTTCTTAGTAAGCCCATAAAAGTAAGATTTTTAAACAATATTATCTAAGTAGGCCTAAGACATAAATGGATGGTGAAATTAGGGGTAAAATGGAAAGAAAACCAAAATTTTGATGATTTTCACGATAGGGGCAAAATGGTTATTTTTCACATCGGGTTAAAATTTTAAGTTTTCATGAACCCGAGTATGTTTAGACCATTATGGACCTTGTCTTGGTGTCAAAGGAGTAAAAAAATTACGCAAAGGGTTGCATGAGAACAAGTTAACTAGTCAAGGGCATTTTTGTAATTTAAGTGGAATGGATAAGATTGGCTATAATTACTTTCTTCCAGCAGCTTCTTCTCCCATTTTTCCAGCAGCTTGTCTTCTTCATCTTCTTCTCTTTCAAGTTTGCTTCCAACCTCCATGGAAGCTTGATATGGAGCTTGCATGATTTTCTCTCTCTAGCTTTAGTTTTCATACCTTTGAGCCCTTTTGACTAGAACCCTTGTATTTTTTCACTCTTTCTCCTTAAAACCCTTGAAAAATCTTATTTCCATACTTTCTCTCACTAGTTAGACGTTCTAAAGAGAGAAAGAGAGACTTACCCCATTTGTGTGGAAGCTATTGAAGAGAATTCAACTACAAAGGATCCTTAGGGTGAATAATGAACCAAGCTTGATTTTTAGCTGTGAATAATGGCTGGTAATTTAGATTAGGAGCTGATTTATTGTTAAGGATGTTCATTCATTTTATAGTGATTTAGATAGTGAACATAGATAGCCATTTAAAGTGGCAATTGAAAACTAGCCAAGAAATAGCTTTTAGGGTTCATAGTGTGTGAATTGACCTATTGCTTATGCTAATGTGATCCTAGGTTCTAATGAAGTCCCATCCTTCCAATTAGATCATTAGGGGAAATAGAGTCAACTAAAGGCTTAACAATAAATCGGTGAGTGGACTGCCTATCAAAACTATTTTGGGAATGTGAATGTTTTGTACAAAGTGTTTGAATGATTTTATACAAATTTTCTTAAAAATAAGTGCCTTGGGAACAAGCTCTTGAGAAATGGTTTATGTTGTGACGTGTGACTATTATTGATTCATGCACTACCACATTGTGTTGATATATATATATATATGAATATATTGTTGTGTAATGACATTGACTCGACTATGTGCGAGTAAGGAGTGTGCATAAGCCGAGGATGACCCAATTATGTGCGAGTAGGGAGTGCAAAACTCGGTGATGACCTAACCATGTGCGAGTAGGGAGTGCGCATGAGCTAGTGATGATGATGATGGGATGGTGTGCATGATGATGATGGGTATACGTATACGTATATACATATGTAAATATGTGTGATATAGGAAATTAATGAGTAATGGTATATGGTTGTAATGCATGTGAAACTTGACATGTTAAACTGGGGAAAATTGTTATGCGTTTCATGTTGGTTTAGACACTTCAGCAGGGTGGTTTTTTTTTTTGGAAAAAGGGCAAATTTTTCATTGGTGCCCTGTTTCTCGCTGTAGTAAGAATCATTTTCGCTGCAGCGAGAATCATTTTCGCTGCAGCGAGAAACTCTCGGGTTTGGAGGGGTAGACTAGTCGAAAACTCGCTACAACGAGAATGTATTTTCGCTGCAGCGAGAATGACACTATAGCTTCTCGCTGCAGCGAAATTCATTCTCGCTGCAGCAAGAAACTTTTTGTTTCTGGGTTGCAATTTTGCTGCAGTGAGATTGAATCTCGCTGCAGCGAGAAACCTTCTATTTCTGGGTTACAATTTCGCTGCAGCAAAAAACTCTCTGTTTTGTCTCCTATCTAGTCCAATTGCTGCCCTATTTTTCACTTATTTGCTACCATATCTGAGCATGGACTTCCAACATTAAGTACTAAATGAGTTAAGTTTAAAATGAGGAGGTTTAGTGAGAAACCCTCGGCCAGTTGGGAAACCCTCGTTCGGCTAATAACTTAATCCCAATGTCACTACAATGAAAATTCATTCTCGCTGCAACGTAGAATGCTTTTCCGTTGCAGCGAAGATTCGTTGTTGTATTTGACTTTCTTGCGTAATATTGAAGCTTTCATTCTTCAAATGGTTCGTTATGTATGGGTTCATGATTTTCAAATGATTAATCATTTAAGGGCTTGATGAGGGGTTGTTAATATGAATGGAACTAAATTACATTGTTTTGAAACAAGTGCATCATGATTTTTAATTCTCCCTTATTGTTACTTGTTCCCTTCCTTGTTCACTCACTGGGTTTATACTCACAATTTTCAACTTCATGTTTTCAGATCACGATGCAGCCGGTAATTAAGATGAGGTGTCCTTGTAGACTTGTATCCATCTTTTGGTAGGTGTCTCGGCATTCAGTAGCTGTACATTCGTCCGAGTCCCTCCACTGAAAGTCGAGTATTATTTTGTTGTGTATAGACGAGCCTAATGTAAATTGTTAAGATACATGTTGTAGACAAATGTATATACACTTGTTTAGTATGCCAGTATAAGATGGCAATGTGTAGTATTATTTTGATTCTAAGTTATGAAATGTGACTAGCAGTTTATGATAGAATGATAAACATGTCAGACTAATAGGCTTGCTTGGGCTTAGTGGATTACGTCCATTGGGCCCATGCGCCAGTCATGGCCCAAAATTTGGGTCGTGACACCTGCACATGCTACAATCAGTCTAAAGGTATCCAATGGTATCAAGTTGTCCTTTTTAGCTAGAATTTTTTGCCTAACACCAACCCTCCAATAAAAACCTCAATTAATAAGGCCTTGACTCTCTCTAATATTATGCCATAAATAACTCGAATTGGAACCCATAAGAGCTTCCAAAAAACTTCCTTAAGGAAAATATCGAGCCTTTAACACCTTGAAAGCAAGTATAAACTTCTCCGTTTGCAATCTTTATCCTTGCTTTGTCAACATATCCAAATTAAAGTATCGAGTGTCCCTAAAACCCATGCCTCCAAAATGTTTTGATAAACACATAAAACACCAATTCTTCTAATGTATCTTTGAATTTGTATCATTCTTTCCCCACCAAAATTTAGCAATAATAGAAGCAATTTCCTTGCATAACCCCTTAGGCAATTTGACGTAGCTCATGATATAAATAGGTATTGCTTATGCCACCACCTTAATTAAAACTTCTCTGCCAGCTATTGAAAGTAATTTGTTTTTTCAATTGGAGATTCTTTTCAAAACTCTCTCCTTAACATAACTAAATATGTGTTTCTTAGAACCTCCATAAATAAAGCACATACCAAGATACTAACCTCCCCATTGATCTCTCTGTACACTCAAAATTTGATAGATTGTATCCATATCTACTTCATTTGAAATTCTTACTACAAAGAATGGTAGATTTCTCAAAATTTATTTTTTGGCCTAACACACATTCATAACATTCAAATAAATTTTTCCGATTCATCACCTCTTGAACTCATGTTTTCCCAAAAATCATGTTATCATCAAAGAAGAATAAATAGGTAATGATTGGACCACCTCTATTCACTTGCAGCCTAGATATATTTTTACTAACCTTCGCTGTTGACAACAAACTAGATGAAGCTTAAGAAATGATTTCAAATAGAAAAGGAGACGTCGGATCACCTTGTCTCAATCCTCTAGTAGGCACAATCATATTTCTTGGAACCCCATTAACAAACATTGAGTAAGTCATTGTCGAAATACATTGCATAACCATTGCAACAAATTTCTCATTAAATCCCATCTTTTGCAAAATAGCTAGAACAAAGGACCATTCAACTCTATCATATGCCTTGCTCATATCCAATTTTAGTGCAAAATTGCCCATCTATCCTTGTCTCTTATTATGCAAGAAATGAACAACTTCATGAGCCACAACAACATTATTAGTAATCAGTCTGCTAGGAACAAATGCACTTTGATTTTCAAAGATTATAATGGGCAAAATAGATTTCAGTCAATTGGTAAGCACTTTGGAGGCTATTTTATAAAGAACGTTGCATGACCTAATTGGTCTAAATTGGCTTACCAATTATGGATGAGCAACTTTTAGAATTAAATCTATATGTCTATGATTTAAGCTTGCAATTCCTAGCCTTCCTTTAAGAAAATCAATCACAAATTAATGAATACTTAGCCCCAGAACATCCCAGAATCTTTGTCACGATCCGGTACTCCCCTCGAGCCCGTGACAACCGCCGCGGTACCTCGATAGACACTCATTACCCGGAATGTCAACCGAAATCCCGCAAGACTTTAATATCAGCTTCTCATTTCCAACTTAAAATAATATTTTTAGAACACTGCATAATTAATTTTTTTATCAGAGTAAAAACAAAATAAATTCTTACATACAGTAGTACAAATAACTAAAGTATGAAATTTAATTTACAGTGACACGTGGGCCCTCAAATGATAAAAGTGAAAGAAGGCTATGAACCTACGATTTTTGAAGTAGTCGAGTCAACTGTAGCCTTCGACGCTATCAGCTATCTACAGCCTATACTGAGCTTGAAAGGTGGGTGGTGAGATTATAAAATCCCAATGAGTAAATAGACATCATCATAAACATCTAAAATTGAGTATATAGAGACGATCAAGTAAATCATCGTAAACTGAGTCAAGCATTAGAATACATTTCATTTAAAATACGTGAAGAGGCTTATGAATCTCATAAAAACTAGACTTGTGCCATAAATTCATTCTCAGGGACACCTTGGCCGAGGCATCCTACCGAGACCGTCAAGGCTGTTAAAAATTCACATTTCGCATAAAACACATTTTTTTTTCATTTAAAAGTACAGTCGTTCCTTAGCGTTGGCTAAGTTCTCCCTCATGTGGTGGTTTAGCGTGAAGTAAACCCTAAACTTTACTCCAAGAGATATCCTACCCGCTTCTTCGATCGAGGTAAGAATATAATAGGGTTTACTGTGCCCCTCTACAAGGCTGATCCACAGAAACCCCCTACTGCAGTGATTAATTAATATATAATCCACCATATAATAAATTTTTGATAGCATGACAGGGCTAATGAAATACTACCTAGCCTGCAAGGGTAAAATAAAACAATTCATACAATTCATAAAACACAACCCAGCCACTCATGCCAACACAATAACAATATAACATAAGCCATCAATTTAAATAATCAAATTACCACAATTAACAGTCTCCGTGTACTTTATTTTTCAAAATCATTATTAATTTCAAAACAATTTATAATTTAATTTCATTGGAACACCTTTATTCATAAAACATGAAAATTTACCTTTTAAATCCATTTTTCCATAGAATTCATGAAATCATTTAAAAACCACCCTAGATAATTAAAATGACAGTAAGTTTACTCACAATGTCTAGAATGCAGACTTTCGAAGTACTATGTCTATTGATCCTCGGATGCAATTTCCTTGCCTTTATCGGAGGACTCACCACTTGGACACAGTACAAAATTGAGAAATTCACCACATTGATACTAAATTGAAATTAAACTAATTTAGGCTACTAATGCATGATATGGAATGCAAAAATGTCCGAATAGCCGTTTAAATACGGTATTCGACCTAATTCGCACTATTCTCGATCTAATAGGCTAAAATCTTCAATTTAACTCCAAATTAATTCTTTTCACTTTCTACACTCCAATTATACCTAAATTACCTTAGTGACTGTGAATGAGGTTCAATTTATCAGTCTCGAGTCAATAATTACACATGTTTATATGTTGAGCAAAAATTCGTATTTTTGCGCAAAAATTCGTATTTTTGCGCAAAAATTCGTATTTTCGCACCAAAATTTTCCATTTAATTTTTAGCCTCACCAAACATCAAATATCACCAAAATATCATGAAATATCATCAAACTTAGCCACAATATTCTCCCTAGGAAATTCGGCCAATGATGGTAATGGGAGAAAATGAATTCTTTTCTTGTTGTTTTGTTTCTAAATATGCTAAACTAACTTAAAACACTAACATAACTTAAAATCAAATCAATCTAACTTCATTCTCTCTCCATACCCATTTGGGCAGCCATGAATTCACCATGAAAACATGAAATCTAACCATGAAAAATAACGAGAAAAGCATGGGAAAGGTAGATCACAAGTCAAAATCAAGAAATTTTACCTTTGATTGCTTGATTCCTTGAAATCCCACACTTTTTCTTTAATTTTCCCACCTAGGTTTCTTGTTTTTCTTTTCCTCTCTTTGTTCTTGCTATGGCCGGCCACATGAAGAGAAAATAAGCTGATTTTTGCTGATTTTAAAGCTAAAAAAATAAATGGATATTAACTTGACACATGTCACCATCCCATTGGTCCATTTTTAATTTCTTAACTATTAAGCTTTCTCTCTCCACCACTTAAATTCCTTCAATTATCCATGATAATATTGGATAAAATCTATGTGCTGGATAAGTGTCGAGTGTGTAAAATTACAATTTTGCCCATGGATTGGCAAAATTACCATTTTACCCCTATGCTCCAAATTATACCGAAATTAAAATTTTTCACTTCTAAACCTCAAATCATACTCCAATACTCAAATCATACTCCAATAAGTCAAATGGGGCTAAAAAAATCTTTTCTAAAATTTCCATTTTGCCATTGGATAGTGAAAATTTCAATTTGACTCCAAATTGATTCTCAAACTCCGAATTATCATTTTGAGTCATCCATGGACTGTGAAGCTCTTAATCTCACCTTAAAATTCCTATTTGATCTAATTCGAGGCTTAAATCAATTTTGTTGTACCTCTAGGTACAATACCGACTTTTATAAATTTTTTCGGGACTCTCCTAGTATGCAAACATACTATCCATTACATGTATGTCATGACAAGTATTTTATAAGGTCGAACTTTACAATCTTTGATAGAATAAAGCTGGCAATATATTCGGTCCAAGAGTCTTTAATGTGGCCATATGAAATAATGCCAACCGAACCACTTTTACTGAGATATCCGTAAATAGTTCCTCATTCATTGCCATTGTCACACATGGTTGGATATAAGCTAACACCTCATCAATCATTGTAGGATGGGAAAATGTGAAAAAATAGCCAATATTTTCTTCTTCTTTTTTGGATTAATAACATAGCCAATATTCTCCAAGAAAAATACTAAAATATTAAAAGAACTTATACATAAGTAAATGCCAAAGTGTGGATTTGAGGAGTTAACAAATTGATTTTTTTTTTGTCAAAGTATCTCATAGGTCCCTATACTATAATTTTTTGTCAATTTAATCTCTTTACTTCAAAACTGGTTAATTTAGTCCTTTAATATGAGATTTTGTGCAATCAAATCCTTTTCCCTAACTCTGTCCAAATTAACTGTTAGTGGTGTTGATGTGGCACTGACATATAGTGCCACATCAAACGATGTTGAGGTGGCATTGACGTGTTAAACGACAAAAAAATTCAAGAATTTTTTTGTCGCATTATTGTCTTTGTGCCATGTCATAAAAACCAAATTGAACAAAATTGTAAAGTACAGTGATTAAATTGAATAAAATTCTGTAATATAGAGATTAAATTGAACAAAGCTTTGTCACGCGGGGATTAAATTTGATACTTTTACACATTAGAGGTTCTTCTTTAGTAATTAAAGACCATTAACTTTTTATTTATACAAAAAAATGTGCAAACTAATTACATTGCTTAATTACAAAAAAATCAAATCTAGTTACAAAAAGAATTCATTTATAAGAGGAATCAATGATTCACCCCCAGATCAGTATACAGAAGTATTGAGCCATAGTTTGTAGGCATATGCACATGAGCAAAACATTCACATACCCTCCAAGCTTATATGGATGAACTGAACTAAACCAAATTTTTTTCAACTATCCTTATATTCACACTATTAACACTGCCTATTATCAGTTACAAAATAACAGAAGAATAACAAATCATTTGATATTTTTTATGTCAAAATAACAACATCTGACTAGTAAACCCTAAAATCAGGTTAAACCCATACGTTGGTTTCCAACTACCTTAACCTTTTCCTTTCTCCTTCATTTTGTCGATATATTTAATTTTTTAAAAATAATTTAAAGATATTTTTAAACATTATATTTTTTAAAATTAAATAATTGTGAGTATATATCTTACAAATTGAAAGGCAAAATATTAGACAACTTGACTAAATATGAGCCATCTGCATCAACTTAAGCAAATTGCAAGTGTGTTTTGACTTTGACCTAATCCTGGCCATAGCCTGGTCGGTTCCCACTTCCCAGGTTGGCACGTTCTACCCTTTTTGTCCAAATTTCTAGTAAGAAGACAATACCGTCGGTTCTGAAACTAGACTCAAAACCAAACCCACCGCACACTCTATGCTCCCAAATGATTGCCCTAATTTCTACTGTAATATATGCTCAACTAATTATCGTTGATTTGTCAAAGTTTATTTAATTAAAAAAAAAACAAGTTCAATCGATCCAAAATTCAATCTGAATTTCAGTCTAAATTCATTTCGATCCAAATTCGAATGTTAAATAACTTAAACTTTATATTGATTTTGTTCCCATATTAATTTTTATTTTAGTTACAAAATCATAAATGTATATAACATTTAAATTTTGATTTAATGGTTTATAAATCTTTTTAAGGAGGGTAAGGTTCAAATATGAATTTTTTTTCCCTTCAACATTTTCATATGTATTAAACAAAAAATATTTATAACTTGATACTATGGAAAGAAAAAGATTATATCATTAATATAAAGATGCAATAAAAAATTAACTGCACCCAAATTTAAGTTGAAGTTTAATTTTCCTAATTAAAATATCAAAAATATGTTGTTTAATCATATAATAAATGCAACGGTCAACGCATTCAATATGAAGGGACTGATCAAATACTTGACTTTTAACTTTGAGTTTCTGAAAAGAAAAATTTGGACAAAGAATTTCTTTTTGAAACAAATTTATTTGCATTTTATTGGGAATAAATTCTTCTCTTTTTTATTTTTGAAAACAAAATAATACTTAACAAAACTATAAAAAATATAAACTGGGATTAAATACAGATAAAGACCAGAACACCCAACAGTAAACAACATAAAAAATAATTAATAAACATCTACACCAGATCAACCAAAGCAGAAGTAAGAAGAATAGCCATAAAAGCGTAACAGTCACCTAACTCCTCGTATTTCATCACTTTCTTTCATTTTAATTAAATTTAAAACATTTGATTTAATAAATATTATAGTTAATTTGTTCAGAAAATCAAATTCAAAATTCTCCTGTTGAATTAAGAAAAAGGCTACAAATGGGTAGGTCGTTGGTCATACTTCTTTGCACGTGTTTGAGAATTGGGATGTGGTTGAAATTAGGGGCGGGCCGAAAAGTTGCCAGGCATTAAAAAAAAAAGAAAAGAAAAGGCCGCATTTAAAGCATTGAACAGGAAATTTGACTTCACAATGACTTTGGAGATTCTTGTCCTAATCTTTTTGCTACTCGGCCTAATGAAAATTTACAAGGAAAATCAGCTTGTATCTTCGCACGAGGAGGCGGGCAACTCCAAAAAGAGTGGGACAGGTGAAGTAAAATAAACTGTTATTGCGATTAATTTAATTTTAAATATTTAATAATTAAATTAATTAAATTTATATTTAAAAATAATTAAAATCGAATCGAATGTCATAAATAACTAAATTAATCAAAATTGAATTAATTCAATTATTTCTGTTTGATTTTTGAAAATCAAACTTGAAATTTTTTTTTGTATATATTTATTTATATTGTATTTTTTTAAAAATTAATATTACAAAAATATTAAAAATGATGATAAACAATTAAAATAAACAAGATAAATATTCATACAAATAACAAATAATTAAGAAACATGGATGGAAACAATAACAAATAGTTTATGATTTATTTTTCATGAAAAAATCCCATTCTACCTTTATTCAAATTCAGTTAGTTAAATTAGTTCGATTAAAAAAAATTTTAATTGAAATCGAACCGAATTAACTCTAATAATCGAATTACCCTAATCAAACTATCAGGAAAATCGAACCAACCGAAGCAAAAAACCACACTCACTTCAATTTGATTTGATTTTTCGATTTGATTTACATTTGCACACCTTTAGGGACAGGAGACTTTACAATTAGATTACATTCCTTGGAAACCAACTATCACCTAGTCACCTTTGTACACTATTAATTTAAGTTATAGCTAGGGTCGTTGTTACTTAATAATTTATTTTAGATTTAGATTGATTTGAATTTTATTTTTATTTCGAATAAATTTGAGTATATTTTTTTTATAAATTTGGATTAATCGGATGTGAATAATTAACTTTTTCATACTAATTCGGATCGAGTTGAGTTGAATTTGAAACGAATCAATTAGGTGGGAGATGAATTTAATTTTCTTGACATGTTAATCATAATAATAACAAAAAGATGTTGTATTTTGATATAGCATTAGCAAAAAAAAATTGAATTATAGAAAAGTGAAAAATTCAAAAAAGAAAAAGAAAGAAGAAAAGATAAAATGGTTACATGGTAGTACGAATTAATACTAAGCTTACATAGAAGAAATTACATAGAATTAATATTGGTAGCCACCCCAAACATCTTTGGTAGAAAAATGTTGGTAGAAAAATGTAGGTGTCTTAATTAATTGATATTTGATAGAATGAGACTTGCTTATATATAATTAATTATCAGCTAATTATATATGATACATTAGGCACATGTTAATTCATTCGTCAATTTGTCGGTACCTAAGCCACCGCTTTGTTCATGAAAATTTGAAATAAATTACAAGTGATCAACACGTTGGGCCAAAAAGAAAGAATCAGTGCTATTTTATTTTACAACCAAAGTAATAAATAATACATTTAAACATATGGATTTCTTGTCAGATATAATATGGGAAACTTTAACTACAAATTGTAATTGACTAGTTAATTAGATCATTTTACAAATTTTTTAGTGAGAATTATAATATAATACTGTTAACTAATTAATTTTACTATGAATAATATTAACTTTATATATATTAACTTTATATATATTATTCATTTATATAAAATACACAATTTCAAAATATAAAATTTCTCTTTTTCTGACATAACCCTTTTTCTATTCCGAGATATTTTTTTGATTGTTTACCTAACATGATTTAGTTCACCAACCAGCTGTAATTGATTTAACAATTTGCATACCCATCTTTAGAATAGAATAAGTAAAGATTTAAACGAGATTCATGAAACTTGGAGATTCTTTAGAGAGACAAAAAAAAAAAAAATTGAGAAAATTCAAATAGTGGAAATCATGGAGTGATGTTTGCATGTCGGCCAAGTTCAAAACATAAGCTGAATCAATCGGCAGACAATTGTTTTATAGAGCCTCAGGACATATGGAATTATTCAACCCTATTTACTCTATTAAATTAGGATGGATATCGGCAGTTCGAATATATAAATTTGGTAAATAAATTTAAATTTTTTTATAAAAAATAACTAAATAATAATCATATAAAATCACGGATTAAATAAATAATTTGATTTGAAGTAAAAATTAAAAATTAAAAAGATGACAGTCATCACCCCTCATCACTTCGTTAAATCTGTTGTTGATTGAATTTATATTACAGACAAAATTTTCTTTAATTAAATTTTATTTTATTTAAAATTTGTAATGTAAGTGTAACACGAGCTTATCAATGAAATAGATTGAACAAGATCGAAAATGATTTAAACAATCATATGTCCAACTTTAGTGAAAGCAATGTTACGATGGGCGGAGTTAATACAGTAAATGAAGGCATGTTAATTATTAAACCTAATTAAAGAAGATAAACAAGTTTAATATAAAAAGTTGGGTTAATTTAACGAGTCAATAAAAATTGAATAACCTCCCCACCCAACCATAACCAACACCAAGAAGTCATCGTCTTGACCTAGACGATGACGTGTCCCCGAAACACACACATGCATGCATGGCTGCCTAAAAGAAGAAGTTTCCAAAACAAATGATGCCATGCATGATATCACCATTTATTCGTGATGCACATATAAATAAATGAGATGAATATATATATATATATAATATATATATATATATGTGAGCCCCACATTTGGCCATCATGTTCTTTTTTTCCAAGGTCTATCAACTTTGTCAAGTTCTTCCCTTGAATTAATTTGTCGTTTTCTTTTTTAGTATGAATTTCATGTGGCTTTTTTGGTCTATTCAAATTCAATTTTTCAATTGTTCTTTATTTATTTATATATACAGAACGTCAATGCAGGTGTGGGCATGGTGGGCGTGTTTCTCTTGACTTGTTTTACGCTCCTATATTTCTTCTTTTTAATGATCATTTTCTTCTGTTTTATATTATTTTATTGATTTCTTTTCTTTTTCTAATATACAACTCGAGAGTGTAACGTAATCCAGCCGATATAGGAATAGTAAGTGGTGATGACTGATGAGGGATATTATATTATTTGAGTATTAGTTTGATGAGCACATGAAGTACATGTGTCGTGTTAGGATTTTCATTTATCACGATGTATTTATTTTGATTTAAATAATTAATTTATCAAAACATCATTTGTTAATTTTATTTAATTTAATATTAACGTGATATAATGATAAGATCAGGTGGTATTTTTCATTTTATACGTTAACATAAAATGTTATATTAATTGATATTTTAATTAATAATAGTACTTGATTAAATGTAATAAGAATATAAAAATTTATTAAAATTATTTTAAATAGAAATTACTTGCAAAATATGTTGCACTTCCTTTATTCATCCACCTTGAATTAGATTAGCACAATATTCTTGAACCAAGATAGGGCCCCATCGATACAGAAGCTGATGAAGCACCACAACATCAACAAGTTCCACTATGAGAGACAATGAATCCTAACTAAGAGCAATTCTTCTATTTAAAAAATTCATTGATTACTTTCGGTATAGACTTTAGGCCAAGTTTTGTACTATTGTTGGGCTGCATAAACGGAGTTTGGACTGCAATGCCAAACGGTGCAAACAAGAACCTTAAAGGCGTAAACCCAACGGCATAAGATATACAAAAGGGTTACACAGCCCGAACCTCTATCGAAACTCAAAAGTCACCAACAACTCTCAAAGACATTCAAGATCCTTAGCACAAGACAATGGACATCCGAATGTTTAGAAACGAGAGCAAATTCAGCCTCCCTGCAGCCAATCAATGTCTCTAACCAACACTCAAATTCAAGCAGGTATAAGTTGGCAGGCCGAGTGACTCTAAAATCTGATAGCAGAGCATTCGAGACTTGAGCTTCCATCATCAAGGCGACACAACTAGCTGCTGCACTGAACAGAACAGAACAGAACAGAGACAAGACAAGAGCATACATACATACTCCATTTGTGTAGGTGTCTCATTTTGTAATTTGCATGCCAATAATCACCTTTTGTCAATTAAGAAATCCATAGTTGAACTTCACCAATTGACCTCTGCATGGCAGCTAGCTACACACTCCCCTGCCAGTGAAGTAAATTAGCTTTTGTGATTGTGAGATTAGGAAGTTTGGCTGAATAAACCTTTAAAATATTGAGAATCCTGATAACAAAAAATAGAAAAGAAAAGAAAAGAAAACCAATAGACAAACTCCTAAATATTTATAAAAGTTCACTAGGCATTTCTTGAATTTGTTATAATTTAGACTAGTTCACATTTGTTGAATTATAATTTTCCAATTATGATTATTTTCTACTATTCTTGCAGACTCGTAGTACTGTCAGGCACAATATCTTTGAAAAGAAGACATGAACCATAATAAAGTCTTCTTCTTTTCTAGCAACTGATGTTTCAAGTATCTAGCAATTATGATTATGCTTTTTCTGGCACAGAAAACAGACCCTTAGGAAAATTCAATTCAGTACTTGTTCCTATTAGGATAAAAAACACTGATGCAGAAATTCAAATGCCTAAACTCAAATTAAATACCTAGTCCAAGTTCCAAGCATAATTAGTCAACAGCAGGGCCGGCTTTAGGGTAAGGCCACCAAAGCAAGGATTTTAGATCTCGTAATTTTATAATAATAATAATAATAATATAATTAATTATATTAAAAATATATAAAAAATAAAATAATTAATAAAATATGTACTTATTCTCTCATACCTAATAAATATTTATTTTCTCTCACTTTCATATTCTTATTAGTTCTCAACTATTTATCTCATTTCTTAATAAAAATATGTAAAAGTCAAAATAATTAATAAAATGACATATTCTCTCACCTCCTTAATTATGTGTCTAAATCTTAATTTTTTATTATTTTCCAATTTCCACAGTGCTATTAATTCTCAACCATTTTTCCTATTCCCTATTAACAAAAGATAATATATATTTAATTGTCTCCAACAACTATTTTTTATATATATATAACCAATTTTTTGTTTCAATTTATAATATCCACTTATGAATTTTCTTTCTTCATTTACTCTTTCTTAACTTTAATAAAAAAGGCTTCATTTTCTTAATTTTAATAAAAAAATGCTTCATTTAAATATTTAGCTTTAGGTTTTTGAAGTTATTGAGCCGCCCTTAATCAACAGTGCCATCATGCATGCTAATGGTTATATTAAGCAATGAGCGACACTAAAATGTTTTCACAATACTACTAGCATCTAGCCTAATATGCACCACTAAACACTGTTTATTGTCACACTGCAAACATAAATATGTATGAACTTGTCAATAAATGTGTCGTAAAAAGGGATGAGATCCTCAAATAGCACGATGATTGTTTTTTATCACATAGCACAAGTGCATGGTTCCAAATAGATGTGTGTTAAATAAGGGTGGCAATTCGTGTTCGTGTGTCTAATCGTATTGTGTCAATATAGGGTATTAACGATTATTTAGATAAATATGAACACGACACGAATAAGTATTCGTGTCAAAATCTGAAATGCGTACATAGATACGATTATTAATCGTGTAACATGATACAACACGATTAATACGTTTATTAAACGTGTTAGAATTTTTTTCTAGACACAACATGATTGTAAACACGAATAATGGTTAACACTTTTAACATGTTTTACACATTTACAGAATTAAATTACACGATTAAATTATAAATATTTAATTTTATTATTTAAATTTAAATCAATAATTATAAAAATAGCTATAACAAAATAAAAATAACATCAAATATAATAAAAGTTAGCGTAAATAACATACATTAACATATAACCTTAAAATACTAATAATATCTAAAATCATTCATAATTTTCAACCATAATCAAATACATATCCACCATGAACAATTCCAAACACCACATCATGAACAATTTCTAACACCAAACCAAATCGAAAACTCACTTGCCAATGTCACATCATTCTAGTGTCCCAGAACTTAATGATGAAATTGAAATAATATATTAATAAATTGGATCAAAATAAAAAAAATTAAATAAAATATAAAATTTAGTTTAAAGCACTACCCTTCAGTGTTAATATTTGACATCAGTCGTAGAGCATTCTGCTAATGCCATTTCTTCCTTGCTAATATCTAAAGTCATGACATATGTGGTAAGATTGTTCAACTCTATTTCTACAGATTCTACAGTATAAAAAATGTTTATTAGAAATATATAAATAAATCAAACTTATTCTAATCATGCATTTAAACATAAGAAACATAACCAAAAACAAAATGAAAAAATGAGAATTTATTACCAATTTTCCCAAATAGCCAATCTTTAGAACATAAAATTTCCTCTGCAACATCTGGTTTAAGTGAGCTCTAATATTGATTAAGAACTCTACCACCAACACTAAAAGCAGATTTGAAAGCCATTGTGGATACAAGAATGGCCAAGCTATCACAAGCCATGGCAACAACCTCAGGATAACGAAATTTTTTTGTCTTCCAATATTGTAAAATATTCAATTCCATTGTCGTATCAATTTTTTGTTCAACCAAATATTGCTCTAATTGAGATTAGTTGTTGGCAGCCTCATACTTACTTTGAAAATTCTCAAACTCCCAATTAATAAAAACAAAACAATTAAAAAATATTCAAATAAAAAAATATTAAATTTTAATAAAAAATAATACTTCAAAACTAAAAAAAAAATTACCTTTAAGAACTCTGTTCTTCCCGTTTGCAACTTTCACCCAAAAGGTAGGTCATAAAAAGTGTGATTAAAGATGATGATGGAGTATTAGAAACCTTGGTAGCATATTCATTATAAGAGCAAGTAAATTATCTTTAATGTATTTAAATTCAGCTAAATTTCTCCCATAAAGCTTCATGTAACTAAATTCCACAAATTGAATCTTGTATCGAGGATCAAATATTGCAGCTATAGCTAAAATCACACTAAATTCATGCCAATAGTTGTTAAACTTTAAAAACATTTGAGTAACCATATTTTTCAGATACACATCATCCCCACTCATAAGTTCTTGCAAGGTCATACATGCCATGAATACGAAAGGAAAATACAAGTCGATTGTGGGATACTTTATTTTAGAAAACACACAAGTAATCTCATAAAAGACACTCAAGCACTTGCTAAGTTTCTCAATTCTATCCCACTCATCTCTAGATGGACAAGCCTTAAACTTTAAATCATTAATTTCAAAATGAGAAAAAGCCAAGTGAAAATAAAGTGCACTTTCAAGCATGAGAAATACGAAATTCCATCTAGTTGGACTATCTTGTTTTAAGCCTATTTTTGAATTCAAACGCATTATGTTCACAAACTCTAAAACTTTTGTTTTCTCCCTTGAGAACCTTTGACATACTTAATACTTTCCCTCACTTTTTCGACAGCACTATCAACTTCTTTCAAACCGTTTTGCACAATCAAATTAATAGTATAAGCACAACATCTTAAATGAAAAACTTACCACATCTTAAAAGTGGTTATATCATATTCAAATACACTTTCAACTTCTCAACAAAAGTATCATTTGAAGAAGCATTATCCAATGTCGTTGAAAACAATTTACTTTCAATTCCCCATTCAACTAATAGTGCATGAACCTTTTCACTCAAAGCAACACTATTGCGTGGAGGTGGCATAAAGGAAAAACTCAAGATTTTTTTTCTATAAAACCCAATTTTGTCAACAAAATGAGCAGTAAGACATATATACCCTTCAGTAGTGCAGAAGTCCACAAATTAGAAGTCAAACAAATCTTACAAGGTGCTTTATGAAGCAAGTTTTTTATCCTGCATCTTTCTTTTTTATGCATCTTAAGTATATCGGCTTTAATAGTGTTCCTAGATAACAAAACATCTTCACGCAAATAAGTCAACATATGTTGGTCCCAATTATGTGCTAGAGGGGGGGTGAATAGCACAATTTGACTCTTGACAATGTGTGGAACTAATTTCCAAAACTCAAAAAATTAAAAACAGAGTATAAAATGCACAACAATTTAGAGTGATTTGGTCCAAGACCTACATCCACTACCTTGATTATCCAACCAAGGATTTTCCCAACGATTCACTAAGAATCCGGTAAAATTCACAAGCTTTCACCAAACTTTTACAATGGCTTTTCGCAGGCTCAGCCAAAACCTTTACACTAGTTTTTCACGGACTCAACTAAAACCCAAAGTGGTTTTCCAAGGCTCAACCACAACCTTTTACACTAGTTTTTCACGGGCTAAACAAAAACCCAAGGTGGTTTTTCAAGGCTCAACCATAACCTACAACAATGATTTTTACCGGGATCAACCAAAATCCAACAACCAACTTTTCTAGGCTAAGTTGGAACTTTTACACTCAATCAAGCAATCCAAGCTTGAATAAATCCCTTAGAGTGACTCGCTCACTCTAAGCGTACAAGAAGAGAAGAAATAAAGAGGTACCTATGATCACTTACTTGATCTAGATGGTACAAGATGAAGTGTTGAACTCTATTACAAAGATTGACGTTTAAGTGCAGTAAGGTGCAGAGAGGATTTTCTGGTTTTTCAACTTTATATCACTTGAAAGCCTTCAATTCTCTCAAAACTTATTTCTAACCATTGGAAGACCTTTTTATACTTGGAGAAACAACTCTGATGGCAATTTGACAGTTTATGACCGTTGAAAATAGTTGAGAATGAGTTCTAGCCGTTAATCTATCTTGTAGTGCTCTGATTCAAATTGCAGACAGAGAGCTCTTAGTCGACTAAGTTGGTTCTGTTTTTGGTTTACAGATTCTGGCAGAGAGCACTTAGTCGACTGACTTGATTGACTAGATTGATTCTGTTTCTCAAACTCTTCAGCCCACCATTTCTCCAATTTGAAACTTGGTCAACCAATATTCTTCCTTGTTTCACCAATAGGCTTCCTCCTTGTTAGACAATATCATCTTGTTATTTTTGTCCCTCTTTTTCTTTTGATATACTCTCTGAAAGATTGATTTATTAATTTAATACATTAATTTTCCTGCACACTCAAGTAAAGGCATTAGACACAAATGAATGAGAATATTTTGCTATCATCAAAAACATATAGAGTCAACATTCTCTTTTTCTTATTTTTTATGATGACAAAATACTCCTAGATTAAAAGTGCAATGTCTATATTCAATATGAATGCTTTAAATCTTTATGCATAATGAGTTGCTCCCCCTTAGTCAATGCATCTAGTTTTCTTTAAAGATTTGCAATAAACTATTTATCATATCCATAACAGCTAAACAAGATATACAATGCCCACAGTAGCTAAGCAAGATATATTGAATATCCATAATAACTAGCACATAATATTCAATAAAATCCTAACTAAACATCACACACATAAATTAAACATGGAAACCTATCAAACTCAATTTAACTTACTTTTCCTTCCCTCCTTTTATGCCATCATTAAAAAAGATATTCAAAACTCCCCCTTAATGAGTGCATCTAGATTTTCCTTTAATCTTTAAATCAAACTTTAATGAATAGGAATCATAAGCACTCATATACTTAAGTCATACAAGCTTATAGATATAGTTCAATAACTTCAAGAGTCAAGCTTGTGTCATGTAAAAACAAATGTATGAGAGTTAAATCATTTCAAGAATTTGTCAAAGATTACTCAAATAATATTCGAGCAAATTTCATCATTTTGTCATAATCAAAACTATAATAATTTTAATGCTAACAATCTCTCCCTTTTTGATATGACAAAACTATGAGCATAATTTACATTTGACATTTGAAATGATTTTAAAATCTCCCCCTCAACATATGCATAAAATTAAATTTGCTCATAAACTTTCTCTCCCTTTTTGTTATATAAAAAAGGTTAAGAAGAGTGAGCATTAAACACTTAAGCTCAAGAAACAATGGTTAGGAAAGTCCATCAAGAATAGAAGCGTTAAGACTATGGATATGAAACCACAAAGTCACCAAGTCATCATAAGTATGCACTTAATATCCTCAATCATGTCACTAAAAAAAATAGCATTTATGAAGTTCAAGAAAGATAAGCATAAAGATGTTCAATAAGCACATAAGCAATATTTCAACTCCAATACCAAGTGTTAAAGCTCAATAAACTAATTGATAGATGTAAGTAAAATCTCCTCCTTTGTAAAAGCACAATATCAATTATGAGAGATGGAATCATTTTAAAGCTCATTATATCAATCGGTAAAGCACTAGTAAAGACTTCCCATATCACTAAGCATTTCAAGCATATCAACTACAAGGCTCAAAACATTTAATAAAGATAGGATCATTTTAAAGCTCAAGAGAGAAGAGACAATTATAAAGCTTGATGCTAATTTTAAAGTTAGACACTAATTGAGAAAACTTAAGGCTTGATACCAATTATGCATTTCAACATTCAAGTTTAAGTGAGAAGCGACATAAGGCACAATATCTATTTTGGTGTTTAGAAAGATGTTACCGGTAGCGAAAAACACCAAATGTTGAATTCTCACCAAACCTTGTTGTTGAAGATCTTAATTCGTTATGATATCAATGACAATGATTGACTCCCCCTTAAGAAATCATAAGCTCAACACAAAATGTTAGAGATACTCAATAGATCAAATATTAGGAGAGAAATTATGAGCCTAGAATAAATGAGCATTCATATGGATATTCAATTTATTTCCCTAATACTCAAGTATTCATGGAACTAAAAAAAATATGAGCATTTGAATAGATGTTCAACATATTCATCACATACTTATATTTTCAAGAAGTATTTGCCAAGTAGTTCCTAGGCATGTCTAAGGTATCATTAGTCTTTAAGCACTATTCTCAATTATCATCAAGTATTATCAATCATCATCAAACATTCATTATTTATTCTCAATATCAATTAGCCAAGCAGTATATCAATCAAGCATTTTTAGGAAATTCTCTAATTCATACATGAAAATAGCAACTTAAGGAGAAATTAAAAAATATCATCATTAAGCATTTTTAGTGAGTATTCTTCCCAATCAATTCCGAGCGGTCATTCATCCAAATCATTTTGAAGCAACCATTGCAAGATGTATTCTCCATATTATATATGATATTGTCAATTCAAGGAGAACTTTCAAAGAAGGCATATCATTATTAACGACGCATGACTAAGGCATTTTGCATTATTGCAATCATGTATAAGAGTTATGATCAAAAAAGCAGAAACATGGTTATAAGAAATAACATGGCTATCTTCCTTAATCATGATTCCAATTTTGTTCATCAAAATGCAAGCATGAGTTCAATATAGACATATACCCATTGAAAAAATATGCAACCATTAAAGTTCAAGGTACGTGCAATTTCTCAATAATTTATAATTCATGAGTGAAATCAATTGTTATAGAATATTGAAAGTAAAACACTCAACTCATGAATATATTCAAGGTGAACATTCAATCATCAATGAATACCAATTATAAAGATTCAAGAAAGAGATATTTAATCAAAGCACGTTAGGCATTCATTGCTAACTAAAGCTATAGGTCATATTTTATTTGACATGTCAAGTTGTTTATGGTGACCTATAAGCCAAAGTTGGATTCACATAAAATCTTTAGATCATGTAAACATTAAGGCTCAACGAAAACATAGTTAACATTTAAATGCATATTCAAAGTAAATTTCAACTATGTCAACTCACAATATATGCCATGATCAAACTTGACAATTCCATTCATATTCAAATGCATAGCTCAAGTCAAGTTTTAGATTTCAAACCTTAAGGTCAAGCATAAAGAAAAATCATATAAGCATGTGTCTTGACCAATATAGTAGAGGAACCAAGAATATTTTCATTAAGTTTGATGAATTCGTCTTAATCAAGTTTGTATGCATAATCAAGAAATCAATTTTGAAACAATCATTTAAGCATAAACGTAAAATATATTTCAAGAATTGTTCCTAGATTAGCATTTGAACATTTCAATATTCATGAGAAGATTTTTTCTATATAAGCACATGAAAATCCGATCGAATTAGCAAATTCAATCATTGATGAACAATTTCTCATATTTCTATTTTGTCATTGTAAATACATGAGAATTTATGGAATCAATATGAGTGTCATGCTTGGGAATAGATAGGTTTATTTCATAAAAAATGATTTCCCATTTTTCAGCAAGTTTTGCAATTTCAAGAACATGTACTTGCAATAAATGATCATGAGAGTATTCATGTTACATGTTTTTAAGAGTCAAGAATCATCTTTGAAAAAAGAAATATAGGGAAGAAAATATTGTAATGGATAAGATGTAAAGTAAAAAAACATTTTGGAACTCAAAACCTGTCCATTTTGGCTTTAGAGCACTCAAGAGTCGACTGCATATCCCTTGGGTCCATTTTTTATCATTTCAGCAGCATTGTTTGCATTTTGTTCTCCAATAGTCGACTATCTATGCTAAAGAGTCAATTATGTTGGATTCCTGCACATTGAAAAGCTAGAAAAAAGAGCAAAACATGCAATGTTCCAAGGTATAATGATCTCAAAACATGGATTTGTGTGAGAACAATTTAGAATTTCATTTCAACTATGTTTGGAACATTATTTTGGACATGTATGATCAAAGATTCTTCAAGAAAAACATGTGAACTCATATTTTGGCTTTTATTGCTCATTGTTCACAAGTGCAAAAAAAAAAAGTTGAAATGCTCATTTGAAAAATCATGCTTTTAATATGCTCAAACATATTCAATTTACATCATGATGCGTGACTATGACTTATAACATGTATAACAAGTATTTAAACAACGTTTAAGCATAATAAACATCAAATTTATCATTTTCTACAATTTTTCAACATATGGACAAAAATGCCATTGAGGTTATTCAAGCAATCATTTGTAACAAGAACAAGATCTAATGGCATTTTAAACACAAGGTATGCTTGTTCAAGTTATATATCATTGAAATCATTATAATCTCAAGGATGCCAAACATTGCAAATAGATATGTTCTTTTGCTTGAAAAATTCCATCAATGTTAAATTATCACACTCAAAATCATGCTTAAGAAATCCCTTTCAATCAATTTTACCAATTATAAGAGAAATACCAAGCAACATCAAATTTGTGCAATTTATATAAATATATCCAATCAAGTTTGCTCAATCATGCTATGTCATTAAAAATAAAGAATTAATTTCAATAAAAGAAAAAAAAGATTTCGCAAGAAAATCAATTGATAAATATTTAATCTTTCTTTGCAAACTTTTTAACTTAAAACATTCAAGATTAGACTTGCTTTGTGAAAAATCATGAGCTCAATGTCACTCAATTTTGTTTCATTATGCTCTAAATGATTTATG
>NC_030855.1:3837914-3844847 GCF_000208745.1 Theobroma cacao | reverse complement strand
ATTTTCCATAACAATTTATGTTCAATGGTTCGTATACATCTATATGTATAAGACCTTTTGAACATACGAAGTCATTCACTTTTGCATGAAAATTGATTTGGTCATATAAGAATTACTAGCTCCTTTATGATTCCCAATCAAAAGGATCTAAGTATCTTCATACTCTAATTCTTACTTTAATGACCAAGACAAAAATGCCATAATTGAGATCATATGCAATCAGTTTTCTTGACATTTATATTGAGCATTGACTTATTACTATTGTTTTGCGCTTTATGTCATTACTTAAATACATTCAACATCTAGTATCAAATACTTATGATGTTAATACAACAATAGTAACTTCTAGCTCAACCATAAACTTTGGCAAAGTAAAAGTTTCTATAAACTTCCTCTTCTTTAACTCTGTCAAGGAAACCTTTTTTTTTATAGTCCCTCTTTTGTCCATCCTTACCAAAAAGATGTTTGAAAACATTTCCCAATTAGTGCCATTATCAGTGGTTGTCTTCCCAATTCATAATTAAGGCAGTATAAATTCCATCTCATGGAAGCACACTCCTAATTATGAATTGTATTTGGTAGAGATTGTGGAACGAACAACCTTTCGCTTGAGAACATTTCTCAAGTCCTAGTACCTTTAAAAAGGGTTTGGTCTAGTGAGTTTGATTTACATCCAAGATGCACCATAGTGACATATTATTAGCTATGTATATAAATTATGTCTAAATAGATAAAATAAAGCAATACGTAAAAATCATGCATAAACTATTTAAAACAAGGTTTTAAAATTTTAAATAGTTCTCCCACTATTTTCTATAGGATGACAACCTTCCATATCACCTCAAGAGATCTCTACTAGGATTCTCTTAGTGGGCTAGGATCCCATCCATCAAGTCATGAACTTGAGTGTGTTCAACAAACCATGATCGGTGGATTAGGTAGGTAATTGAGCTTACCAATTGTATCTCTATACAACTCTTAGATCAGTTAGGTGACAACACATTGCCTAAACATATCATATATATTTCGCCAGCCTTTGCCTCTAGTTTCATAATAATCAAGTTTCCAAACATTCGGATTTTATGAAACTAGTTGAGTAAGATCCACTAATAGCTCAAACATACTCGTGTAAAAGTGTGACCTTGACTGTGCTCAACAAGTCTCCGATTAAAAGAGCAGCCAGGTTATCTTGCTATATGGTGGAAGGCAACTTGCTCATGCATGGCATGTGACTCAATATATAATGAAGGATTTTGTTTTCACCTTTATTAGGATCTCATCTTTGCATGCATGACATTTATTAAATCGCATAAAATAAATCTATCAGATGCATACTACTTTGCATTGCATAGCATTTATTAAATTGCATAAAATAAATCTATCACATGCAAACTACTTTGGATGATTATGGACTTTAGCTACACTAATTTCCTTGAGCCATCAAAAGACACTAGCTTGGTCAAACCTAAGGGATTACATATAAGAATCTTCAAAATTTTCTTGTAATCTCCTTATCCTTCTTGGCGCCTTGGATCTCCATCGTCAATTTTTTCAAATTCAATTCCTAATCTATCCTAATTATAATTACATTTGAATGTAGAAACCTCGAGTTACATTCGAGGGGAGTAAGATAAGGAAAGAATTTTACAAACTAAGATAAAGAGATAAGACAGGACACGCAGGTTGTCAAACCCTGTTCTATAAAATAATTACGATGTCATTTACATGCTCAATAGAATGTTTGCATATTTAGGAAGTTCGAGGAATCGTTAAAAGATGATAATACCCCTAATGGTACCATTAAGTCGATTAAGCCTCGAACTAGTTCAAATAGGAATTTTAAGGTGAAATTAAGAGTTTCACAGTTCAGGGATGACTCAAAATGGTAATTTGGAGTTCGATGATCAATTTGGAGTCAAACCAGAATTTTCACTATTTAGGGGCAAAATGGTCATTTGCCACTTGGGGACAAAATGAAAATTTTTAGAAAAGATTTTTTTTGGCCCCATTTGACTTATTAGAGTATGATTTGAGGTTTAGAAGTAAAAAATTTTAATTCCAGTATAATTTAAAGTATAGGGGTGAAATGGTAATTTTGCCACCCCGGGGGTAAATCTGTAAATTTTCACCCCGACATTTGTCCAAACCAAGGGATTTTATTCATCATGGAAATGGATAAACATGAGTAATGTGTGGTGGAGAATTAAAGAATTAAAAGTCAAATATTTAAAATTTGAACCAATAAGGAAATGTCATATGTCATATTTTTATTATTTTATTATTTCTTTATAAAAAGGTAAAAAATCAGCTCATTTCTCCGATAGTGATCAGCCAAACCAGAAGAGAAGAGAAACCAAGGAAGAACAAACCCTAAGTGGGAAAAATCAAAGAGAAAGTGTTGGAATTCAAGGATTTGATCAAGCAAAGGTAAAATTTCTTTGATTTTGCTAGTGATTTACCTTACCCATGCATTTTCCCTTAATTTCCATGGTTAAATTACATGCTTTCATGATGAATTCATGGCTGGTCAAAATGGGTATGGAGAGAGAATGATCTTGGATTGGTTTGATTTTTAGGTATGTTAGTGTTTTTAGGTGATTAATGATGTGTAGCATGAAAACAAGTGAAGAAAACCACCAAAGGTTTGGAACCCATCAATAGTCGAATTCTCTAAGTGAATAATGGGGAAGAATGGGATGTTATTCTAGGTGATTTGATTAAGAAATAATAGTTTTTGGTGTAGAAATTAATGAATTATGGAGAGAAAATTAAGTAGGAAAAATCACGGAGTTAGTCTACCATTGTTGGCCGAAAGTTCGAAGAAGAAAAGTGAAGATAAATTTGTCTAATTGTGTGTTAATTAGTTGTGCTTGGTGAATTGAGGGATTGGAAAAGAAATGGAGCAAGTTGGAGTGACATTGGACGCATTGGCCAATTTATCGGATGAAAAATCGACTTAGGCCAATACCGGGTCTAGATGGCTACCCGTGCATTTTTCATTTCATATCATGCATATATATATCGAGCCTGAAATAGCTTATGATTGTTAGACACAATTTAATTGGAATATGTGTCATGGATTATGGCTAGGTGGTGAGCCATTGCATACGGGTAAAGGACTGTACCCGCGGACTGAAAATAAGAGTATTTCTACTCCTAGAACTGTGAGTAAACCTATTATCGTCTGAATTATCTAAAGTGATTTTTATCCGATTTTTTGATTTTATGAAAAATGAGTTTAAATGATAAATCTTTATGTTTTATAAACAAAATGTGATTTAATAAAATGATTTCATAAAATTATCTTGAAATTGAATGATGGCTTTGAAAATTTGAGTAATTGGAGACCATGTGATTTATTGTAAATTATGATTTGAATTAAATGGCTTGTGATAAATTAGCATGATTGGCTGAATTTATACCTGTGTTGAAAAATATGAACTGTCTGTTTTGCCTTGATAAATTGGTTAGTAACGTAATTGCCATGCTATGCCATTGAGATTTGATTAATTGGTGGATTAAAGATTAGCTACTGCAGTGGTGGGGGGTTCCGTGGACCAGCCTATTAGAGGGGCACGATAAACTCCTTTATATTCTCACCTCGGTCGTAGAGGTGCGTAGGGTATCTCCTGAGGTGGGCTTTTTGAGTGCACTTCACGTTAACCACCGCGTGAGAGTGAGACTCAGCCAATGTCAAGGAACGGTTGTGTGTCAGATGCGAAAAAATGTTTATAGGTATGAGACATTTAACAACCTTGGCGGTCTTAGTGGGATAGCTTGACGAAGGTACCCGTGAGAATGATTTTAGCAGGAGCCAACTTTTGAGAAACTCACGAGCCATATTGATTATTTGGTTGAAATGAATATTCGTGTTGTGAAAAATTTGTTGAAATGAACTATTTTTAATTGTCTCTCTTTACTCGTCTTTAGATAGTTTAGATAGTGTCTGTTTACTCACTGGGATTATGTAATCATAATCTCACCCCTCTTTCTATCCATTTTTCAAGCTCATGACAGTTTGTTGATAGTTGATTAAGGCGAGAATTAATCTCGGAGTTTCATCCTAAAAAGTAAGGGTTCGTAGCCCTACACTTTCTTGGTCAGTTAGGGGCCCACGTGTCACTGTAAAAGAAATTTTATACTTCAGTTATCTTATTTAAAGTATGTATGAACATATTTATCTTTTACATCATGTTTTTGGCGGGTTTCGATATTTTTGAAGAAAAATGACAAAAATGCCCCTGTGAGCTAGAAAATAATATTTTATTGTTTTGATTTGAAAACGACTTATGATTTCTTGAAATGCGAGATTTAATAACTATCGCTCACCGGGGAGATGCGGAAGCTTATGCTAAGCCTTGCGGGGTTTTGATCGGCATTCGGGATAATGAGTGCCTATCGAGACGTCGCGACGGTTGTCACGGGCCCGATGAGAGTTCCGGGTCATGACACAGGTCCTATTTAAAAAATACCAAGAATATACATTCAACCATAGCATAATCATATTAGGCCTAAGTCCATAATCATCCACATATATTCATCAACATGAATAAAATTTAAAGACGTGTCTCATTCAAATTGTTAATCGTATGAGGTATTTGAGATTAGCAATTTTCAACATTTGAATTTTGCCAATTTCAAATTTTCGGGTAACCATTTAATTCTATATATATGGAAACTTCTTTCATATATGGTAAGTATTACTAATCAAAATTAGTAATTTATCCATTCCTAATCTTCTTAGGACTAGAATTAAATTTTTACTACAAATTACAAATTAAAACATTTTTAATTTGTGCTCCTAAACATTTTACACAGCCCATTGTTAATCTCATTTAATTAAAGATTGAATGTCTATTATTACCTAATCTTATTAGGAAATAACTTAGACAATTTAATCTTTAAATTTAATGTCAAATTAGAATTATCTTCTTGTAAGAAGTCAATTCAAAATAAAATTTGTCTATAAATATTAAGACTCCCATTACTCCTAGGAATCTAATTCCTAAATTAATGTAGTCTTAAATTACTTAAATTTTGACACCCTTAAATTAAGGAATCACATTCCATAATTTATGAAATAAATTATCAATCTTTACAGAACATATTCCATAAATATTTAATTGGCTAATGAAGATATTTTAACTTCCATAATTTTAGAAATCACATTTCTTTATTTGTGGATGTTAATGTATCATCTTTGACATGCTTAATTTTAGGAATCATATTCCTTAAATTAAATGTTTCAAAAAATCAGCATAATTATGGAACCAATTCCATAACTTATCTTCATCCAATTAACTAATTTAATTGATCATTTATTGGTGTAAAATTTTGACAAATTCTATGTCTTACCCAAGACAGTGTCCTGCTGCAGACAGCAGCAGACATGTCCTAATTACGTGGCATTATGGTGCTGTATCTTTAGGAATTTAATTCCAATAAAATTTATCCTGATAGATAACTCATGGACCTATCCCAAAATAAATTTTCAGGATTTCAGGAGGTGATTTGGTCATTCAAAAAATTCAAAAACCGTGACCTTTATCTGCAGGAGGCAGAATTGGTTTTTAAGCCCTTTTGAAATTCTTTGTGACTAAAAATTAGGAATTTAATTCCTAAAAAAATTTATCCTGATATATAACTCATGGAAATATTCCAGAATAAATTTTCAGGATTTTAGGAGGTGGTTTTGGCTGTCAAAAAAAAATTCAAAACCGTGACCCTTATCTGCAGAGGCAGTTTCGGTTTTGTCTTTCTTTTGAAGCTATTTGGTGGCATAAAATCAGGAATTTAATTCCCAATTAAATTTTCCTTGATAGACAGCTTATGGAAAAATTCCATAGTAATTTTCCAGGATTTTAGGAAACTTTTTTAACTGTCAAAAAAATTCAAAATCGTGGCTTGCTACTGTAATATTTTGCTAAATTCTACTATTTAAATCACACCATAATGTTATGAGATCGAATCTTTATTTGCTAAATTAATTTGTGCATCTCATACACTTGTTAATCTGTAATATTTTGACATTAAAACGAGATTAATATTTTGACAAATAAATTTTAAAATTTACAACTAAAATCTATCTAGAAATCAAAATAACTAGAACAAATTGTAAAATTTTAAAACTTATTAATTTGTGTAGAACAAAACCCGAACACCTCATATTCCTTTTCAACAAGGCATTAACAATAATAGACATTAAAATGTGTTAAAATCGGACCAAGGAAGGCTCTGATACCACTGATGGGATTGACTATGGATGGCATGCTCAAAATACGCAGCGGAAAGAAAGTTAAAAATTTTATAACTAAACAACAAAACATGCCTCCACCCATGGATCACCTTGGTGATATTTAATACATAAAAGCACAAAATAAATTATTGTTTTAGAAAGTTACCTTGTCATGTAATTTCGTAATCACGATGGTACTTTTCGAAACAATCCCGCAAACAACACAAGGAACAAAAACCCTAGCCAATCAAGTGTTTGGCCTCCAATGGTAGTACACACGATTGCACTTGAACCTTCAACAAAGGAGGAGTTTTTAACTATACTTTGTGCTAGCAAAGAGGACAACAATTGCCCTTTTCTTCTTTTTCATAATCTTAGCCGAACCTTTCTCGAAAATTACTTCATAAGCAATTTTCTCTTTCACACAAAGGGAGTGGTGGCAATGAAAAAAAAAGTTTTTCTTTTTCTGACAAAAACTACATTTTCTTCAATTGTGAAAAACTCTCATATGGAAATAGTTAAAAGGTGACTTATATAGTTAGGTTAAAATAACTTCAATTTTGCAATTAAGCCCTCAATATTACAACACATTATAACATTGGGCCCATTACTTAATTAAACTCTTTTAATTAAGCCCTTGAAATTAAAATCAAAATTAGTTTTCTTTTATATTTTGCAATCAAGGCCTTATAATTATA